>NC_089592.1:85318497-85525378 GCF_019320115.1 Miscanthus floridulus | reverse complement strand
GCAAGACCCCCAATCCTATAAATATAAAGGGCCATGACCAATTGAGGGTTAATCCAATCGACCAATCAAATATACCTTTACTTTTTATCTCTTTCAAACCCTAGCTTTTCCAACCCCTTTTGTCGTTCGTTCTCTGTCTCCATGGCGATTGATGGCATTCTGAGTGGCCTATCGACCTCAGAGCAATCCTAGGTGAGCCAGCCCGACGGATCTCTCCTAGGCAGGTGTTCGTAGGTTGACGCAACAAACCCTACAAAACCCCCAAACTAGACTGACTGGTTTGTGTGGGTGTGTTGCATGTGATCAATTCATTGTGAATCCGTGCGATCTAAGTTTTAGGTGTGTTGGCCAGATCAGGCGTCAACGCATTTTTAGCGACTCCGTTGGGGAACTTGGAGATCTTGGTTACCCTAACCGAACTACCCAACCCTAGCCAGATGGGTTCTTGTACGGATCTGGTGTTGACCAGAACAGGCGTTCAACGCGCGCCATGAAAAAAAAAATTCTGTATGCTCCTCTTCCTCTGCAAAGAGACAAAGGAACTGGGAGATAAATCAAAAGCGCTATGGACTTCTGATAAGACGACTACTATTAAGGCCTCCATTCCTTGGTGCATAAGTATTAAACACATGTCAACTGCGCACAACTTCCACTAAAACGAAGTGTGAATGGTTTATTCAACATGAGCATGCCTAAGTTCGTTAGCCCATCGATCAGCTGGAGGTCATCATCCTCTTTCTCTCCGGTCTTGATCCTCATGTCGAACTCCAGTAAACCTCTGAAAGCATTAGAATGCCTCTCCTAGAAGCAGTCACCTCGAAAAAAGAACCCTGTGGAATTATAAATTGTTCAGTAGCTGCGGATGAAAAAATTGTTAAATATCTGGAACTACATACTATGATTACAAGACATTTGCCAATAGACCCAAAAAGTTTACATATATTCTAAACTCTCAAAAGGCAATCAGAAAAATATTTTAGTTTTTTCCTAACTGATGGTTTCATACTACTTGGTTATTTTTAAGGAAAAGAACAGATTTTATATTGTGTTACATGGAGATTTATCATCAAGAAGTTTCGGGCTCGTTTGGTTTACGGCCGATGTGTGCCACCAAAATGTTGGTGCTTGACTTCATTGGCAAAATCTGTTCGGGACGACTAGTGCCTGGACGCTACTCCCACACCCGCGACCGACGCACGCAACTCCCTTCGCCCTGTGCCAAATCCTGCTCCGGAGGTAGCATCCGTCCGGACGGAGCTCCACGCCTGCACCGGACACCCGCATCGCATCCTGCGCTCGCCCCCGCGCCCCCATGTGAACCACAGCGTCGCCCTGGCAGCAGCACCAGGCCTGTCGCGCCCATCCCGTGTCCGCACGTGAACCATGGCGGCACCCCGGCAGCAGCACCAGGCAGGCTATAGCAGGCCGCTGCCCGTCAGCCACCAACGCGCATTGCAACATTTGCAACACCCGATCTACTTTTTTGAAACATAAAGATGAAACATTTGCAACATGCTCTTGAAACATGTGTGTATAGCCATAAGAATATATGCAACATCCAGATACACTTTTGCAACATAAGTGTGAAACATCTAAAACACATGAAACCAAACGAAACATGTGTGTGCAGCCATAGCAACATATGCAAACATCCAGATGAAAACGACATACGTCTCGAACAATCTAGATCCACTTTTGCAACATAAGTCTGAAACATCCGAAACACATGAAAACAAACACCTGAAACATGTGTGTGCAGCCATAGCAACATATGCAACATCTAGATGAAAACACTTAAAACATGCGTCTGAAACAACTGAAACACTTTGAACATAGGCTTACAACATGCGTATTTTATCATTGCAAACATCCTAGACAGTTGCAACATTTAAATGAAACACCTGAAACAAAAGTCTGAAACACAGCTTTCGCCTGTGAGGCCACTACCTACCTGGTGGGAAAACTACGGTAGATCACTGAGGGGTGCAGTGAGTGGATGAAGGCCACCCTAGGGGGCACTGGAGTGGCAATGGTGAGCCCCAGCCAAGCAGAGAGGCCATGGCAGGCCGCCGCCCAAAGGGGCCCCACGACGACAGTCATCTCTCACGGCCGCGCCAATGATTGGATACAATCCAAACATATTTCGATAATTCTACACGGGCATCCATTCTTATCCGTGCGCCCAGACACCCGCTTCGTTGTTGTCTTTCCCCGTAGCTCGCTCCTGCCCACGACGCGCGGCTCCCCGTTCTCGCGCTATACTCCATCCTACGCCACGCCTCGCGCCGCATCTCCTCCCCCACCCCACCCACCCACGCACTGTCGTGTTTGTCCCCCCATGTTGTCGCTGCTCGGCCAGCCAGCTCCGATGGGGTATGTGTTGTTGGCGATGGCGAAGGTGCTGGAGCAGCCCACGGCGCCAGGGGTGGGCCCATGCCTGCACTAGTTGGTTTCCACACCCGCATGATAGCGAGACATGGGCGGGCAAATGCTCCACCAATTTTTTTTTTGGCTCGCCCTCAATTTGGCAGGGCAGATACTGGGGAAACTAAACGACCCCTTAGTAAAAATTACAAATGGCCCTACTAAAAAAACAAACCAAGGGTGCATTTGTTTACAACATCTCCATCCTCTATCCCAAGAACTATCCCAGCTTTTTATGATTTAAAAGGGGATTAAGTAGCTGTAGCCATGACAAGTATCAAGTGTAGATTCCATCTCATCTCTACCATTGAGCACAATCTACAATGGTTGCAGATAAGCAATAGAGGTGCACCTGCTACTGCTATACGGTGACAGGGATCACCTCTGCTACGGTTGGAAACCTAATTAAGCTGTCCATCCGTAGAATCTCGCGCCGCCAGGTACGTGCGGTAGAAACAATGAACCCTCGTGTAGTGACCCATGTTTCCGAGTCGTTCGCCCCTCCCTATCTTGGAGCTAGTTGCTAATGGAAGCCTTTTGTTTCCGTTGGGGTGGCAATGACATGTTAAGTCCCTTATTCTGCTCCGCTCACCCCCCTGATGTTTACAGTGCTGGCACTTCACTTCTAGGCCTCACCTTATGAAGACGGAAAGCTCCTGTCCAGCAAGCAAAGCTCCTGATGTAGCTCAGTTCAGATACCATAACATATCGCAGTTCACAACTAGGAAAGTTCCTGTCCAACTGATTTAGCTAAGTTTCAGATATCAGACTGAATGGAAGCACTGCACCACGCCACTATAGTCAGCATAAGAAAGATCCATGAAGGACTCAATTAAAAGAAGAAACTCCAGTCTTCCTCTGAGATGGAAAGAGGGCAAACACAGGACAGTTCATTCAAAAAAAAACAAATAAAGAAAGAAACACAAGACAGGCATATAGGTCATAATAATTAAATGCAGGGGCAGCTCATAACAAGGTTCTCAATTTCTGAAGCACATAACACGTTCCACAACCTTAACAAAACACTCTATTCAGACCGAAAAACAAAAGCTCAGATGAGTTCTTGTAGGAAACATCAGTGCTTTTGCCATACTCCCCTTCAATAGAAGAAACCTAGAACCTTGCCTCCAACATTCTTCCTACGGGCCTCCTCATGGTCCATAATGCCAGCAGAAGTCGTCAGGACGATGTAGCCAAACTACATATCCAAGTAAAAGAAAAGCACAATTAGCACTTGAAGAGTCGAGCTTACAAACAACTACAAGCAGTTTGTGTGCAGGAAAATAATGCAACAGACTAACCTGACGTGATGGGAGCAGCCTGGCAGTCCATCCTTCGATCTCCTTTACGCCAACATCAAATCGAGGGCTAATAACACCACATTTGTTTAGCCTTCCATTCAGTTCCACCACAATCTTCCCAGCACGGTGGTCATCCACGTATTCAAACTCACCAATGTAGCCTACATAATAGAACAACAATAATCACGGACATATCCTCAGAATGAAGCAATTGAAATGGGGCATAAGATTGAGAACTAACCATGACGCTGCATGACCGTCAAGAACTTGATGATGACCTTGGATGACGGCCTGATCATGACCTGCCGTTTCCCCCTCTTCTCAGCATTGTACATGGACTTGAGAGCATCGTTGAGCACACTGACCCTCACCATGCTGACCTTACCTGAAGGGAAATATACAATTGTAAGGGTCCCATGCTGGAGAGAATAGCATAGGAAACAGCCATTTCGCATCTATGTAACACAACCAAAGGTACAAGTAACAGCAGCACAAATAACTATGTCACTACATCAATGCAAAATGATGTAAAGGTTTGTTAATTCAGTACAAGCATTCATCTAACAAAAGAAAAAAAAATCATCCAGTGCTATATTGAAATCATGTAAAGAAATGCATTGCTATTGCTATAGGAGATAACAAGCTTAACCACATCATCCATACTGTTGAAATTTGAAACTCATAAGAAAGATAACAGAATGATAGCTATAAAGCCAACCCAACATATAACAAGTTCAAACATGTAACAATAACAGCAGATTAACCATGATATCGGCTTTAGTGGTTGTAAAATAACTACTCATCACATGTGCATTAGTTTGTTCGATCAATCAGATTGTACAGGATAAACCTATGATTCATAAACAACAGACCATCAAATTAACACAAGTAGTATTCCACGCCGACGTCATCTAATCTAATTACCAGAACTCAACTGATAACACAGCTAATGAGAAAGCACAAATTGCTACCCACTGCAGTTAAAATTTTGACCTTAAGATCACCCACAAAGTATGGGATCTCTCAGCACCAATACCTGCTGCCTGATGTGCTTATTCGCTAACTACTTAAACAGCCTACCTGGACCAGAACCAACACTAGATTCCAGTACTCCAGCATACCAGAATAGAATTACAAACTAAACTTCACTGGTCATGCACAAGCAAAAGACAACAATAAGAGACGGACACTCCACGGATCATGAAAAAACGGAACACCCGATACCCAGTACAGTCACAGTCTAAATGGGAACGCATCAGGAACAATACAGACAATCATGCGCATCAAAAGCAACTACTAGTCCCACGAGTCCTGCAAGGACGAAGCTACCACGCAGAGACGCGACTGTGGGAAAAAAATGTGAAGCCTAGTTCCTGGCTTGAGCACGCACGGCGCGCCGATAGATCATGAGGCCGACGAGGCGTGCGCGCGCACGCGCGCAACGCCACCGTCCTCCTCCGCCAGTCCGATCCGCAGCACCTGACCCTCTCTACTACCCCATCGCGAAACCAAATCAAAGCTCGAGAGGACGAGGACGGAGGGAATGGGACGTGGAGACTAACCTCACCTCGACGGACGGCGTGGCCGAGAGAAGGGCGAAGCGGCGGCGGCGGCGGCGGTGGCGGTGGCGGCGGGCGCTGGAGAGGAGTGGCGGCTTAGGGTTTGGCCCAGCGCAAGGGAGTGCCGGCTATAAAGGCGGCTGAGGGAGTTTTCTCGCCGTCGGATCTTGTGTGCAACCGCAGAGGCGGACGGCGTAGGTCGGCAGGGCGCGGACGGTGCAAGCAGGCCGTCGAAGGATGGGCCTCGTGCAAGCATTGACACATGATGGATCGTGGAGAAGCTGAGAGCGCGGTGGGCCGGTGGCGATGGATCGTGGAGAAGCTGAGACTGAGAGCGCATGATTTTGGATAGTAGGAAACTAATGGATTGTAATCTAATCCGCTTTTTTTTATCGATAATGATATACGACGGTGGTCCAGATGGAACGGATGATATCCCGGACGGCAACGGACGCACCCAAAGCCGTACCGAACCGGCCCGCCCCTGCCGCACACCGTATCCCGGACGCTGTCTCCCACACTCATTCTTATCCTCTCCTAGCTCACCCCCTAAGTCGTTCCTCTCCATTCTACTGCCGCCCCGCCTGAGTTCCCCAGTTCACTGCCGCCCCGCCTGCCTACCGGCGCTCCCTCCCTCCCCCTCCCGTGACCTCCATTGGTACCCCGCGCCCCTAGCGACACGGCTCCTACTCCTCCCACCGGAGACGAGGACGGCGGTGGCGGCTCTGACGAGGTAGGTCGGTTCTTCTCTAGATTTGAGCCCTCCTCCTCCTCTGGATCTAAGCTCTCCTCCTCAAGATCTGAGGGACGCGGCGGTAGCTAGGGTTCCGGTGAGCTATGGGGTCAGGGCTGTTTTGTACGTTTTTTTTGTTGTTGTTGTTTCTCCCGTGTTGCAATGGTGTTTTGGGTTGTTGCAACGGATGATTTTTAAATGTTGTAATAGATTTTTTGGGTCGTTGCAACAGATGTTTTTGTGATGTTGCAGTACTACTACTTGAGATGTTGCAGTACATAATTTTTGACGTTGAAGTACATGATTTTAGATGTTGTAGTACATATTTTTGATGTTGCATTATATGTTTTTTTATGTGCAGTACATGTTTTCGATTGTCGCAGTACATAATTTTGATGTTGCAGTATATGATTTTCGATGTTGTAGTACATATTTTTTTCGATTAATGCGGTGCATGTGTTTTTCGATGTTGCAGTACATATTTTTTCGATATTGCATTACATATTTTTTTTTATGTTGCAGTACATATTTTTTCGATGTTGCAGTACATATTTTTCGATGTTACACTACATATTTTTGTGATGTCGCGGCATTTACAACCCGATGTTGCACTACATAGTTTTTCTATATGTTTTGCAACGTTGCGGTTAAAGTGTTCATGCTCTTTTAGGATAGGGGCGCGATGTGGAGCGGAGGATATGGGTCCCGTTCTATTCTGTTCCATGCACGGGGACGGGAGGGGTTCTGTGCGTGGGTGGCGGCCGTAAGACACCGGTGTCCGGGCGCACTCGCGCGCCGGACGTCCGGTTGCTAGGCGACCTGTTTTTTATTATTTTCTACTATTTCTATCTGATTCCATCTTCTTATTCTTTTTTTAGACGAAAAATATGCACAGGCTGAAACTATTTGAACGTTATTTTTATGATAACTAATTATGTATCCATTGAAACTATTTAGAAGTTCTCTATAACAATTTATTAATGACAAATGATACTAATTTTGATATTGGTATTTATAAATATTAAGTATGAATTAATTTTCTTTCCATTTAGTTTGAGATTTTGTATTTGTTGTTGTGGATTATATCTAAATATTTGATTTTTTTATTCGAATTGTTTGTTGTCGTATATTATTTTTGTATAATTTAATTTAATTATTCCGTTATAAATATGATTATTTATACATTTAATTATTAAAATATTTATGGGCTATCTTTTTACATGTGTTATGTACACGAGTTATCATACCACATCAATTTGCCATCTACGTATGCTCGGTTGGCACCAATGATCGTAGAAAAAATCTTCATAATTAAGTTCTAGTGAGAATTCGTTGCAACCAGACCTACATTACGTGAACAACAATCTTCACCTCCGTTCAAACCAAAATCGAGCTAACAACTACATCAAAACCCTAGAAACACCATGTCACCATTTCCCAACAACAATATCAAAGATTGAGTACTCAACTAAATCCAAACCCTAAATTGCACATATATATACATTACACCACTAGGGGAAATCCTATAGCACCCAAGCGATTAGATCACAGCCAAACTCACCACACTTCGGCAGCTGTTCTCCTTCCCTACAAACCCTAGGGGCCATGCTTTTGGGGCCCTAGACGATGCGCCTTCATCTGCGCACGCCACCTCCTGCCGCACACCTCGTCGTCACCTTCCTCGGCTCCACCGCCTCCGCCACGTGTGTGTGTGTGAGGTCATAGTGGTGAGAAATAGTCATGAACAGGGCACATGGGGCTCCTCAAATATTTCCCAAGCTCTCACACGAGCCCAACAGATAGGATGGTAGTCCACGCTAGCAAAATAAGCTACCGAGATCCGTATTGGACGTCTAATTATATACTCCCTCGGTTCCCATATATGCGGCGTGTGCTAATCTTTGAGAATGGCCGTTTTATCTAGTGCAACACCGTAGCATGCGTTGCAATTAAACCACATGTAGCACTTACCAAGCGTCTTTATAGGCAAGACACTCTTCTCATTGCATGCATGCAAAATTGATTCGCTATTCAGTTTGAGTCGTTTGACCATTTCTTCTCCCTTCCTTTCATGCATGCAAAAAAATTGATGACGACTTTAAGAAACGAAGGATCATGGCACCGCAAGCTAGGAAAAGGGAAGTGTAACACCCCAGGTGTTTGCCACCAGTTAAGCAATGGGTTTGAGCTCAAACATGACATATTAAGTGATGATGAAGATGTCAAGGTCAACCTATGAAATTGAGCCCCAACCTAAACTTGGATATTACACCTTTGCTTGTATATTGGCCCTTTTCATATATATATACCTAAGTAATGTTGAAGGTGCTTCTTTCATGTGTCTCACATCAATATCCATCTATATTGATCACTGGAAAAGTTTCAGGAAGTTTGGAAACAAAAAGTCACATGAAATGATAAGTTATATCCTTATTGGAATGACTTTGCTAAGTGCTTGAATTGCACTATTAAGTGAATGGAATTGTAGGTCATCAACCAAACCTTGCAAACTTGCCCAAATGACTCTAGATGAACTATACAACAAAAGCCATGAAAGGTTCATGTTGGGCAAATGCCAAGAAAATGCTCCAATGGATCAAAAAGGATAATTTAAGCTTTATCGTGATCCTACTTTGGTCAAAGTAGAACAGTAGGTTCTATACCAGTTTTGAGGTTGGACCTTAAATGAAAGGTGTAGTCCATATCATGTAGAACAAACTTTGTTTTTGGACTAAGAGCTAGATCAGCTTGAAAGTAAGTCAAATCGAGGTCACAAGATCGAATTTGCTGTTGTTTTCAGCACTTAGAAATATTCTAAGTCTGGAGTTTCGCTAAGCAACGACGTTGGCATTCCGCGTTCTCCAAAATTCGTTAAGCAACTTGAGTTGGTCCAAAAATAAAAGTTGAAGGTTATATTATGGAGAAGAGCATGCAAAAAGTTGCACTGAGTTTGACCGAGTTTTGACCTCTGAAAGTGAATTTCCGTGACCGTTATCAAGGCGCTAACACTGACAGTTTGTGGCCTAATTACCCGCTGTTGAAGAGCTCTAATGACCTTGGTCTCTAAATGAAAAATGAAGAGCAGTTCGTGGGCTTCAAACTTCGTTTTAGGCCCAATGTCTAATTCGCACCCGAGACGGCCGAAGTCGGCTCCCCACGCCGCCCTCACCGTCGCCCGCCACCTGTTCAGAGTTTTGTCTCAGTGAGCGACGTGTGTTGTGGACGTGGACGCCATGCGCCGTTGCTCTCTGTCGCGTGCCCCACGCTTCACTCGATCTAATGGAGCACCAGAGCGACTCGCCCTCACTCCCTCGGCCCTTCCTCTGTGCTCTCGCTCGCTCTCGGTGCCATGCGTTCGCGCTAGAGCTCGCCCCACCATGGCCGCCGCCGCCGAGCTCCCATGCCACCGCTGCTCCCTCGCCTACAGCCCTCCTGCGCCTGCACCGAGTGTCGCTACGCATCCGTTGCATCACGACGCCCCTCCTACGCCTCTTTTTCGGTCACCGCGGCCGCCGGAGCGCCGTCGCCGCCAGTTCCGGTGGGCTCGAGCCACTGGCTTCTGTGGCTGGCCGTCTATGGGCCCTCTCCATCGGTGTTGTGCCCCTCTGTGGGTTAGCACAGGCCCCCTTTGGCCGTGGCACCGCCGCTCGCCGCCGGGGAGGAGCCCCACCGGCTAGAGTCGCCGTTCCCGGTAGGCCTGGGCGTTCGGGTTACCCGATTTTTTCGGGTCGGGTAATTCGGGTAATTCAAAATTCGGGTAATGAAAATTGCTACCCGATATTACCTTCGAAAAAACACTACCCGCAAATTCGGGTACCCGATAATTCGGGTTCGGGTTCGGGTATTACCCGATATACCCAAATTTACAGAAAACAACAAACTACACTAAATTTCAGTAGCAATCTATACATAATTTCAGCAACAATTTGTATAGAATTTCAATAGCAATTTGTAGAGAATAATATATTACAGTCATTCATTCAAATAGAGAGAATTATATTCTAATAAAGTGATAAGTTAAATGGTTCAGCTAACAACACATGATAAATACAAAGACAAAAACAAATCTTTGGGTAGTTCGGGTAGTTTGGGTACCCGGGGATATTACCCGAATTACCTAAACTAATTTCGGGTAATCAAAATCGCTATCCGAATTTGGGATCGGGTACCTCGGGTTCGGGTAATTCGGGTCCGGGTTCGGGTAATTCGAGTACGGGTAATGGGTATCGGGTATTTTGCCCAGGCTTAGTTCCCGGCCATCCTCTGCTCTGGTTTCCGACAAGGGACGTCACGCAAGAATTCGAGTAAAGGGGAGGGCCTAAGTGCATAACCTGTGACTCATGTGAATAGTGCTGTAAGGACTGGTTTGTAATTATTTTGCAGGAACTTTGGAAATTCATAGTAAATCATAGAAAATTTGTAAAATAGTAAATGAGGACTTTTTGGAATCCTTGTGACATTGTCTATGCAGTGGATCTATAATATGGCATGTTTTAATTTAAATATTTTTCTATAAAAATAGATTTGTGCAGTAAGGTTATAATGCTAGTTGAATTTGTTATTTTTCATAACTGTAGATCTAGGGCTCCAAATGAAGTGAAATTTTGGTGGCATGCTACTCATGTGATAGTTGATGTATGGTAAAAATTTCATGAGTATTGGGTGAAGTATGAGTGAGTTATTGGTTTATCTCGCTCTCACATGATTTCTTGCTTTAGCAACTTGTTCTTTTCATAGAGGTTGCTATACATATTCAAATGGAGTAAAATTTGTACAGTAGACTATTGAGAGGATATGTGAGCCACTGTAATTTTTGTAGAATTTATTGTATACTTTTGGTATATGTTCATTAAGTCACCTTGTTATCTAAAATAAATTAAGAAATGCATTAAAAGAATTTATTTGGTCATGTGTGAAATGTTGGTAAAGTTGGTTTTGCCCAATTATGAATTTGCAACATAAGTTAATAATTATTTTCTTGCCGATGTGGTTTATGGATAGATCTGGGAACTTAGCAAAGTTCTTCATGATAAGGTGCTTTGTTGTGAAACTTGTTTATACAAAAGTTGTAGATAATTTATGTATGTAGCTGCTGTTAAAATTTGGTATCATTTGGCTGAGTAGTGTTTGAGTTACAACTGTTTAAAGTTAGAATACAGGATTTGTTGCTCTCTGTTTTGTATGAACCAGTTTTTATAAAGGTATAATTTCAACCTACTTAACTTGGGAATCATGCTGTGATGATTATAGATGAAATGTAGATAATTTCATAAGCTTTCCAAAATGTCTTCTTGCAAGTCATTTGGATTTGTGTAACTCCAGTTATAGCTAAATCTTGTAGCTGCTGTTTGTATGTTCAGAAATTGGCAGATTCCAATTATAGTGTTTGCTTGTATATTGTTAAGTGTGACTTATGCCTTGAATGATGACTGAGTTAGAGCACCTGAGATCTTGAGAAACTTATGTCATGCTTGGTGTTGTCGTCTTGTTTGCCATCTTAGCATGATTGATTGTGTGATGTTTAAGTTAAGCATCGCAAAGTACTTAGGTGTGTTAGTGTAAACTATGCTTGTCTTCCTTGCTATTTTGTGATGCGTCTCATGGTACTATTCTTCATATTTATGCACTTGCATATTGCATCTCATCTAGGTATGCTAGATGAACCACGTGGAGAACATGATGTTGGAGCCAAACCCGAAGACGGTGTATGGAGGATCTATCTCGAAGATGGAAGGACTAAGCGAGTGCTAGGACCTGAGATGTCACCAGGATGGTGCAAGCTAACGGAACTGACTTGTGTCGGATCCCAGGTAAGCCCTAGAGCATTCTAAGTCTCCTACTTTATAAAAGCAATTCTTTCTATATACGAGTTATATATTGTTGCATTAAGTTATAGGAGTTGATTGAAACCGTTGATGCATTTATTACTATCCTTGCCTACCTTATTACCTTATTACCCTGTTAGGTCGGGATCAAATAACTGCTTAGCCTTGCTTAGACCGGTAGCGATTGGTGATATCCGATCACCTACATTATAGGTGGTTACTGAAAGAGTTTAGCTATGGAAAGAATGATATCCTAGAATTAACCATGTGTGATGGATAATTGGAGACTAGACGGAAAAAAGTTGGAGGCAACCAGACAGGGTTCTGGGGTGCTGTTAGTTTCCATCTGTGTCGATTAAGGACCGACCGTTGTTGGGCCTCGAGTCATGTTGAACGCATGCCTTACATATAGCTGGCCGAATAAAGTACCTTTCGACCGCGAAGCTAGGAGATTATTCGGGCCGAGTAGATTGCCCGCAGCGCACTGTGCTGGAGCAGGTGTGGTAGGACACGGGGGCACGAAGATAAGACCAAAGAGCAGTTGGTCGGCCCCCGAGTACATGTGGTTCCTGGCAAACTCGAGATTCCTAGATAGTTGACTCGATGACTGATACCTCACTTTAGCGGGTGAGTGAGGTTTGTGTAAGGAATAAATCACCAGCTGGTTAGGAATCGATTCGAATCGCCATCGCTCCTGGATAGTGAGCACTTGACTCGAGTTACGACATCGTAGTAATTATTATGGAACAATGATGGTTATCTGGATGGTATGGGATATGCTAAATCTAAATTGGTAACTAGATGTTATTGGTTAATCAAGTGATTGCTATAGTACAGGTGCTTACCTAGATGGATAGGTCATAATAAAGATGATGCAAAGTACTTAAAATGGTTTCTTCATGATAGCTTATGCTTTTCGCAAATAAGTCAGCTAGCCCACTAAAGAAAGCCTTGCATGATCCTTGGTGTCATTTGTTTTGGTTTCCGACGGGTAAGTCTGGCTGAGTACATTCGAGTACTCAGGGTTTATCTCACCTTGTTGCAGGTGATGTTCTCGACCTGTTGATGATGGTGGCTAACCGCCGGTGGGCTCGGTGATTCTATACTTACTTCTCATCTATATGCTTTTGTCGGATGATGTCATTATGCTAGCAATATATTTGGAACTTATATTAATGTAATCATTTGAAAGCTATGCTGTTTTCACTAAGCGGTTTTGAAACCCAAACTTGTACTATTATTTGTTAACCCCTTTGTAATATTATTTCCGCTGCAACCCGATGTATGTGATGTGTATTTGCTTAATCACGCGATCTTGGTTGTGATGTTGATTTACCGAGGTCTTTCGGGACACTCGGTGGACTACCGGGTTTATATGAGTGAAAGTATGGGTGTGTCAACGTGTTAGCGGGGACAACCATACTTGATCTTGTATAAATTGGGCGATTCTGTCACAGCTGGTATCAGAGCGAGATTAAGCATAATACTGTCAGGTACATAGTTTTAAAAGTCAAGTTTTGGTTTTAAAAAGTCTATTTTAACTAAAACTTTAGCTACAGGCAAATTTGTCAAAACTTATTTGCAAAACTATGCTAGCAACATCCTCCTTTATGCCTAGTTAAGGACTATTAGGTGGCTATCTAAGTACTAACATGGGGGTTTTTACTTTCGTCGTCCATACGACGTGCTATAGTATGGATGCCATCCTCTTGGATGGTAATGTATGGATCAATTGCCTCTACGTCTAGGTAAGTGTGAGTTGTGAGAGCATGACCGTCCAACTAGCGGTTTAGGGGAGAGTTAGCTGTGGTTACTGGAATATTTATATGGTGCACACATGTATATATGAAGGTACTTAATTGTGGGTATATCTGCCGGGTAGCTATGGATACCGAAGTATATATATCTAGGGATGTGTATATGGAGGGTATCTTAGTTTACTGTTTTCATTGTGCGCTTATTTATCTCTTGTGGGGATGGGCTGCAATGAATTTGCCTGCGTGTACGCTAACCACGACTACGTAGATTGAATGTAGCTGACGACTAGCTATATATCGAGAGAGTACGTGTTATGCCACCAACATAGAATGTGATTGCCACCTTAGGCTGGCAATTTCGTGAGGACGAATAGGACGAGCATGCATCATGATTGTGCTTGTGCATAAATATGCTTCCCTCACCTTGTTCTAATGCTAAGTAACTTGTGATCAATGTGATGTCACTATTTTCTTGTGTGAAGCTAGACAAAGTGCCTTGTTCCATGCTGCTTGAATAGCTATGCTTGAAGATAGTGTGCGATTAGCTTTACCTTGAATGTTTGCTTCCAAAGGAAATAGATGACAAGTTAGTAGTTAGCAAAAAAGTTCACCTCTTTGAAAACTAAATTGCTAAATGTAAGTGAAACTTGTTTTCTAGAGATATCCACCTACTCTGTAAAAAGGAAATAAAAGATAACAATGCCTTACCACCATGTTTTGCATAAGTTGTGTAGTAGTGTTGTTGTAGGTGACTGCTTGTTTGTGCGAGCTTTGTGCTTAGTGATAGTCGCTTAAGCTAATTAGATTGAGTGTTTCAAAATGCTTGCTTAAGACCATGATGTAGATGTGGATGCTCATTATCTAGGTAGTGCCGTAGCTATCACTCTTTTGTCCTCGGTAAGCATACGGGTGTTGAAGAGCGCTATCCTGGAGCAGCGTCTAAGTTTTGGTAATCTCATGGTTGTCATTTTCAATTAAGTTCTCTCTTAGGAGCCTGAGCCTGTATATGTGGTTGCTAGCCCTCGAACGTTGCGCTACGAAGACCTTTATCCCTGCCTTTGCTTGACCTTCGACCCAAGCTTAGCCCCCTGCTTTGCTCGCATGTTTTGTGGTTGTCCCGCTCCTGTGTGGGAGAACATTGCTCAAAAATCCTTGTTAGATCCCATTGCTCCTTCTTCTACCGATGATCTAGTGCAACGCTAATCGCTATCTACCCTGCTTTGGAACCTTTTCCTCGCAGATCATGTCGTTGCCTTATCAACTGAATCCTTAGTCAGTGCCTTGGCTCTGTCCCTTGAATCTTGTTTATTTTGTCTCCAACCTTCCCATGTCTTGGGATGTCTATCAGTCTTGGTCTCATGTTGTTGCTCAACATGACCGGATCTTATGATAATCTTTCATCTGGTAATCACCTTGGTAGACGCGAGGCGTGCGTAGAATTTAAACAAGAATCTCATACTTAGTTGTCTTTGGCAATTAAGCTACGTTCTCTTGCGCTGTGTTTTGATCTTCAGATCACCTCCTTGTTGATTTCTAACCTTGTGACTATCCTTGTTTGCTATCCCTCTTTTGCACAATGCTTGTTCTTACAATCTAATTGGTGCCACTAGAAATTTCACTTTGGTTGTCAGTTTAGTAATGGTGTTACGATTAACATTCTATGGTGCCACAACAAAACCGAGAGCCTCCTATGGGCGCGCACACAAGGTTGTGCTGCTCGGCACGTGCTGGTATCGAGGTTCCTAGTCATGATCCATTGCTGAACTGCACCGGTGTGTTATTTTCACGTGAGCTCTTCCTTGGTTATCTCTCCTTATCATGTCAAGCGATCTATATGTCGAACTAGATGCAATAGGACTCTCTTTTGAAGTCGTCCAACGGTTAACCTTTGAAGAACAGGTCACTAACAGGAGCATAAACAGACTGCAAGAGGTGGTAGATAAGTGACTCTACTCAACGTGACTGTCCCTGTAATGATGTCGGTCGTCTAGTGAGCAACTTATGTCATTTTCGTTGGATCAAAAGGTGCACTACACTTAAGGTTGAACAAGTTATCAGTAAGATGATAAATGGACCAGGATATTATGTGCTGTAATAGGTCACCTGGTATATATGAGTTCATGTCCAAGTTCTCAATCTTTAGGTGCATAAGGATCACGTAGACGAACCGACCTTCTTTGGTGTGACCCCTTTCTGCTGACTTCAATGGCGACCATCTGTATGCTTCGACCACAAATTTTAATATCAAGATTGAAGGTTTGGAACCTTTTTAGTGTTGAGGGAAAACTGATTTGTTACCAGTAGGAAAGTTAGTCTTCAGTTAGGTAACGACTATTTGGTAACTATGAAGACCAGATCTCACAAAATGATGGTTGAAGTATTATTAGAGAAGCATGTGAGGAAAACTCTAGCCCCCATCCTCAGCTAAGGAAAGGCTGCTGCTGCTATGAGAAAGGTTAGAGAGTGCAAAACCCACACCTCAACGTGTGAAGCAAAGAAAAGGGAGAACACAAAATCTGTTCAGATTTTGTGGCACTAAACCGATTATCTTCAAGCCGACGGTTAGTGACTCAAACGAAGTTGGATTGACCCCAAACTTGGTGATCTCATTCCTTGCTTAGGGCCCTTCAATGTCTTAAGTTGGTTTGAGTATTGGTTGAGTAAAACATCGGATTTGAGAGATATCTTGTCGGCTCGGTTTGTTGCCATTTCAGAACACAACAGTTTTGGTAGATGAATTGTTTGGATGGTCAAACGGTGTTTGGTTGAGTTGAATTTTGATGAGTAGTTAGAAGACCCATGGATCTACATGCCCACCAAAATTTGTGTATATTAGAGTAGTAGTTTGTGAGATATGAATAGGAAACAAAAGGGTACAGAATCTGCAATTTCGCTGTGACTGCGATCATCCTTTGCATTAGACGGTTGTGTTTGTCATTCATGCCAAGAAATTACAACTTGTAGGTGTATCGCTGTTAGACAACCCTCCATAACCTTGAGAAGACTAATTGCACCCCTATGTGCCTTGCTTTTACCCTCTTAGATCAGCAATGCGTAAGCAGTCAAAGTGTTCTAGAAGTCAAATTGTGCCCTTGTAATTCGAAAGTAATTGGAAAGGTGTCAAACCGTGGATTTTCGGATTGTGGTTTTTGAGATATTGATTGGCCTTAGAATGGAAGCCTTGACGACAAATATAGTAAGAAAGCTAGTTTTGTTACGATGCAAGTCAACCCAACTAGTTGTGCAACTGCACCACGAAGGCAAATTGTACTTAACCTGCTTGGTAGTGAACTAGTCCCTAGTTTTGCGATTACTTGCAACTTGTGTTGTCCTCTAAGCCTCGTTAACATCCTTCTGCATCAATGGTTCTCCAATGCTGACATGCCTTTGGTACCTTATATGTGTTTTTACTCAAGAGGTTGCATCAGATTCAACCTAGATCACTATTGCAACTTGGATCCAAAGGCTCCCTAAGAAATGATCATCGAGAACGTTGAGCCGACAGAGTCAGCTATTACGTTTACCACTCACTCAGCAGACTCAGACCATACAATATTGTTATCAGAGAAAGAGAACTGCACACATGGAACCATTGCAACGAGTATCCTTTAGAAGATTATGATCTAGTGCAAAGTCCATATGGTGTGTGTTGTATCCACTAGGGAAGTAGATGCTACAAGTATTTAGTCTACGTTTGTATCGCCCTTCGTATATCGAGAACAAAGTACGTAGGACATTGCTATCTTGGATTCCTCCCAAAGTAACAATACTTCATGAAGGCCAACGAAGGAAATTCTTCAGATAAAACTCACTACAAAGGACAAGTATCAGAAAGTGTCTTGACCAAATTAGCCTCTCTTATGCTTGAAGCTAGGTAGCCTAAAGATATGGCTGATATTGGAAACTGGTAGCATGTCTCTCTTCCATAAAAGTCTTTCGTCCTGAATCTCGGGACGCGATTCTTTTAAGGGGGGAGGGCTGTAACACCCCAGGTGTTTGCCACCAGTTAAGCAATGGGTTTGAGCTCAAACATGGCATATTAAGTGATGAAGAAGATGTCAAGGTCAACCTATGGAATTGAGCACCAACCTAAATTTGGATATTACACCTTTGCTTGTATATTGGCCATTTTCATATATATATATACCTAAGTAATGTTGAAGGTACTTCTTTCATATGTCTCACATCAATATCCATCTATATTGATCACTGAAAAAGTTTCAGGAAGTTTGGAATCAAAAAGTCACATGAAATGATAAGTTATATCCTTATTGGAATGACTTTGCTAAGTGCTTGAATTGCACTATTAAGTGAATGGAATTGTAGGTCATCAACCAAACCTTGCAAACTTGCCCAAATGACTCTAGATGAACTCTACAACAAAATTCATGAAAGGTTCATGTTGGACAAATGTCAAGAAAATACTCCAATGGATCAAAAAGGATAATTTAAGCTTCATCGTGATCCTACTTTGGTCAAAGTAGAACAGCAGGTTCTATACCAGTTTTGAGGTTGGACCTTAAATGAAAGTTGTAGTCCATATTATGTAGAACAAACTTTATTTTTGGACTAAGAGCTAGATCAGCTTGAAAGTAAGTCAAATCGAGGTCACAAGATCGAATTTGTTGTTGTTTTCAGCATTTAGAAATATTCTAAGTCTGGAGTTTCGCTAAGCAACGACATTGGCATTTCGCGGTCTGGATAAATCACCAGCTGGTTAGGAATCGATTCAAATCGTCATCGCTCCTGGATAGTGAGCACTTGACTCGAGTTACGGCATCGTAGTAATTATTATGGAACAATGATGGTTATCTGGATGGTATGGGATATGCTAAATCTAAATTGGTAACTGGATGTTATTGGTTAATCAAGTGATTGCTATAGTACAGGTGCTTACCTAGATGGATAGGTCATAATAAAGATGACGCAAAGTACTTAAAATGGTTTTTTCATGATAGCTTATGCTTTTCGCAAACAAGTCAGCTAGCTCACTAAAGAAAGCCTTGCATGATCATTGGTGTCATTTGTTTTGGTTTTCGACGGGTAAGTCTGGCTGAGTACATTCGAGTACTCAGGGTTTATCCCACCTTGTTGCAGGTGATGTTCTCGACCTGTTGATGATGGTGGCTAACCGCCGGTGGGCTCGGTGATTCTATACTTACTTCTCATCTATATGCTTTTGTCGGATGATGTCATTATGCTAGCAATATATTTGAAACTTATATTAATATAATCATTTGAAAGCTATGTTGTTTTCACTAAGCGGTTTTGAAACCCAAACTTGTACTATTATTTGTTAACCCCTTTGTAATATTATTTCCGCTGCAACCTGATGTATGTGATGTGTATTTGCTTAATCACGCGATCTTGGTTGTGATGTTGATTTACCGAGGTCTTTCGGGACACTCGGCGGACTACCGGGTTTATATGAGTGAAAGTATGGGTGTGTCAACGTGTTAGCGGGGACAACCGTACTTGATCTTGTATAAATTGGGCGGTTCTGTCACAGGAGCTGGATTAAGTAGTTCTTGGTATCTGGAATACTCGTGTTGGCGTCAGATAAAACGGAATGGAGGGAGTATTTATTAAGCTTATAGGCCTGAAATTCAGGTTTTTAAATTCAAAGTTTATATGCCTTCTTGGAAATATGGGATAAGTTTAGAGACGCTAGCGGAATCTACTCTCTCTCTCTCTCTCTCTCTCTCTCTCTCTTCATTTTCATCCCTCCTGCTTGCATGCGGCGCCGCGAAAGGACAAACACCAACGGAACGGACCAAGTCCCCCAGACCGTCCACCAGCTAGCTTCCCCGGCCGATCCCCAACACACGAGCGGAGTAGGTGGCCTCCCTCTCCCTCCCTACCCCGTTTTCCTCCACTCCCGCTCCAGCGTTCTCTCCCTCCTCCCCCTGCCCCGACCGATGCTACATTCCCGCGGCGAGCCGCTTGCCTGCCTCCCCGGGCCCTTGACTTTGGCTACCCACCCCATCGCCGAGCCGCCTCGCCCGTTCCCCCTCCATTTTCGCCCGTCTCGCGTCTCGGAGGGAGGGAGAGGAGAGGGGAGTCGTCGTCCTGCGCCCGGCGCTCGGGTTATTGGCTCGAAGGATTGCTGGCGTGTTGGTGGATTTGGAGCCCGGGGTGGACTGATTGCTGATGGTATTCTCCGATGGAGGAGGCCAGGAGAGAGCGGGACAGGGCGGCGGTGGCGGCGGAGGATCTCGGCGTCTCCACTAAGGTCAGGCGAACGGTATCTCTGTCCCCTGCCAATATACTGTTTCTCCGTTACTGTTTGTGATTAGGAGATTACTGATTGGGGATTTGGGGGAGTAATTATTTATTATGCCCCTGGCCTCTGACTCTGTTTCGGCATTTTTGCAGTTTCCCTGATAACTAGCTTGTAGCACCAGGCAATATCACCCGCGCTAGCATCCTGCTAATTGCTTTGAATAGATTCGTTGAATAATAGTTGAGTTCCCTCAAGAATTACTCTGCCGTTTTAGATTGTCCATGTCCATGGTCCACATAGACTTCCATGTTCCGGCTTGTTTCTCTGCCTGAATTTACAAAGGGACCAATTGGTCTCAAAGTTGGCCCTGGCATTATAGAATGAGAAATAAGAGTAAATCACGCATGGCTGGTACGTTGATGTAGGGAAAGGTTCAACATCCACCTTATTTTATGTTCAGCTTTGCCCGTGCCTGATTAGTGATTAGTCAAGAATCTTCGTTTAACCTGTGAGGTATTTTCATTATGCACACATTGTTTGTATAAACAAATATATAATGACATGCACGTTGCTGTGTGGCTGTGTGGACAAACATGATTTACGATGCCTTATATTGTAACTTGGAAATATAGTGACAGTCTCTTTCAAACATGAAAAACAGGAAACTTATTCTCGTCAGAAATAACAACTGAGACCTGAGAAAAATTAGGATTCGATCAGGTCGCATCATTCTTGCCACATATGCGATAGTGCATTTCCTTAGAGGTCTTCGGAGTGTCAATATTTTATACACTAATACACCTCCAAACAATCTGGGTGTACACTGTAACACCTATGTTTTCCATTAGATGTACACATTAATATTTCTTACTGCACCAATCTGCCATGCTATTGCGGCTATTGCCAATTGTATCTTGGCATGGTAACAGTGGCTTTTCTACAAAAAAATGGATGTGCAATTAAGTGGCATAGGAAATATAATCGTACTTTACAAAAACTATCAAAAACATTGAGCATTGTTAATATGAGTTGTAGCTAGCTAGGGTGCAGAAAATTAATGTGACATTTTAACTGACTGGTTTACAGTTTATCGCATGCATATATTGTTCAGGGTAACCAATTGAAAACTAAATGTGTTAGCAAAACTAGAAGCCTTTCTTAATCCAGATTACTTCAATATTATATAAATCCAATTAAAAGGTGCGGAAAAATAGTTTCAGTAAAGAACTACTCCATGTGCAGTACATGGTTCTGTGCTTTTAGAACGACAGACAGACGCACCTATATGCTTGCCTGAAAAGCTATCCATTGTCCTGGTTTAAAGTTTTTTAATCACAAGTGGTGCCAATATAAAATGAAGCGAAATACAAATAATTAGGCATAGAAAAGAGCTTTATTGGTTGATCTTGTCTGACTTCAATACATTGATTACTTGCTAGCGCATATGATGCAGATGTGCAGTCTGTCTGTCTACATGAACTGAAAAGGTAAAAATCTATTTACGATCGTTCAAAAGTCAGTGGTACATGGTGGTGGTAATGGCCCAACAAATAGACACGTTTTATGGGAAGCACTAGCACTTTAGGTTCTTTTACTAATTGTCGTTCCCTTGTCTGGCTAACACATGCATACTAACTCATGCAACTGACTGTAATTAATTCTCAGACAGATGCATGTACTGTATTTCTTGAACACCTGAGCAAAGCCTGGTAGGATTTGAACATGAAGTATTGGGCCGGTGACACCATGTTTTTATTGATAATAAAGAAGCTTTTTACTGATAACAAAACAATTACATCAAGATGATACAACCACCTTGAGATCGCTCCCGGCCTCTGCATAACTACGATTCACACAGCCTGAGAAACTTAAAATCAAAGTTTTTTTTGGCTCTGGACCAAATAAAAAAGCATCTAGGTCTCTGCATAACTACGATTCACACAGTATGGGAACTTTTAAAGGTTGCAAGTGTTAGACTGATGCAGGGGTTGGGTGCCATTTTCCCTTTTTAGAATAGACTGAGAGTCTGGTGCTCTCAACAATGTTGTTGTATCTTTTCCATTTTCCACGGGCGTGGATTGCGGTGCATGTATTAGTTATCCAGGGATCATGTCTTTTGGTTTAATCTAAAAGCTATTAATTGATTATTGTGTGGTTTAATGATAAGGCTGGGACGCTGGGTTTGTAGTCAAGAATTAAGGATAGAGAGATTGCTGTGAGGGAATCCCCAGATGATAATCCATTGTCCCTTCATGTGACCTTTCATTAAATGTCAGTGCCCTCAACCTTTTTTCAATTGCAGGATACAGCAGTTGTAAACACAAAGCCAGCAAAGCGATACCCACTTGCGTTATGGATAGCCATATTGGGCCTGATAATGCTAGTCGGCGTGTACATATTCTCGTTGTCTCTAGAGCAAAACGGGATGCTTTTCGGGCTCATGCAGACAAATCTGATAGAAAAGGAAAGGGAGAAACCTTGTCATGACCCCAGTATTCCAGATACAGAAATCCCTTACTTGCACTACCCGATGCCAAATACTTATGATAGGTAATGAAGATATACTGGGTCATCTGATTTTTGTTTTTTTTTTCAGGTTAGTGGCTGACTTGTGTGTTCTTTGTCTGTTAGGAAAGAATGTGCGTGCACTGGGGTTAGGTTCTTTGCTATCTTGTCAATGCAGAGGTCAGGGAGTGGATGGGTTGAGACATTGTTGAATAGCCATCCTAATATTAGCTCCAATGGAGAGATCTTTTCTGTCAAAGATAGACGCAGTAATATCACCGCGATCACGAAAACACTGGACAAATTGTACAATTTGGATTGGTATAGCAGTGCTGCTAAGAATGAATGTACGGCTGCCGTGGGGCTGAAATGGATGCTCAATCAGGTAATCCTTATATTCATCATACTTGTAGGTGGAGCAAAAACTTGCTCATGTGATAATTTCACAGAACATTTTTCATCTTGATAATTTATACTCTAAATGGATATCCAATGTAGAAATTTATACCATTCTTGGAGGAGTTTTATATTGTGGAACAAATTGCTACTTACTAACCTTTTCCCCTTTTGAAACTTAATCTGGACATACCATGATTATCTTGCAATTCCAACCTAGTTCCTTTTCTTATATCATACTTGTGTGTTTCCTTAAGTGGAAATTAGTTTGATTACTTATGGACTATCTGAAAACCAAGGAAATAAGACCGTATCAAGTTTTGATGCACTGCCTCCATCAAGATTGCCAATTTTATTCACATGGAAAATTGCTCGCCTACAAGTGTTAAACAAACTGTCAAAATACTATAAGGAGCGAAGAAAAACTAAATAACTAAGGATTTTATCATATCTCTCCATCATGATCTTTTTCCCCCTGTTTGAAAAAAACCTTCTTGCTTGAACTTTACATAGATGAATGATGTGCTGAAGGTGTTTATTCTAGACAATGGCTACTGATAGATATGACCTTTTGCATTCTATAGAAACTTTTGCCACAGAATTATTGATCAGGTTGAAGGACTCATTATCTAAGATGATTCTTGGTATATATGCTTACTTCAGAAGATCTATTGAGTTTGTCCTTTGATTTCATGATTTGCACATAGAACTATTCTTTGTGTCACAATTGTTTGTGTGGCAAATTTCCAAAGATATATTCAGCTTCCTTGATTTGTTTTATCTAGTGATATGCTTATTCTAGTGAACATTATAGGGTCTAATGAAGCACCATCAAGAGATAGTTGAATACTTCAACCGAAGGGGTGTTTCTGCAATTTTTCTACTAAGAAGAAATCTTCTCCGGCGTTATGTCTCTATATTAGCAAATGCTCATGATAGTGCCATGAAACAGCTGAATGGAACTCATAAAGCTCACGTGCACTCCAAACATGAGGTGCACATCTTTCCCTTATGTTGCCTGAACTAAGAGTCAGATTTTATTCAAGCATGCATGTTTTGGTATCATGAATATATCGAACATATATGATTACAAGTTCTTTATCTGCTAAAAAATGGTGCAGATGTGTGTTGAGTAAAAGAGAATCCTGTTGATCCTTTTTTCCCCTTTGTGCAGGCTGAAATTCTTGCTCAATATAAGCCAACCATTGACAAAAAAACATTGATTACTGAACTAAAACGGTCTGATAAGTTGGCATCTGATGCCTTGGTGAATTTCAAGAACACCAGGCATGTTGTTCTGTACTATGAGGATGTTGTCAGCAATCGCACGGTGAGTCGCTGTTGCTTCATATGGTTCTGTTGAGGCTAAAACAATCTTCATTCTCCTCAACAGCGTGTTATTTCTGTCTTCAGATGCTCATGGATGTCCTAGATTTTCTAAGAGTGCCAAAGAGGAAGCTGTCCAGTCGACATGTGAAAATCCACACTAAACAATTGTGTGATCATATCGATAACTGGGCAGATGTTAATAATTTTTTGAAGGGGACACGGTTCGAGAGCTTTTTGAATGGCTCAAGGAGATGACATCGCTAGCTGATGTATATAGTGCTATTGCTATAGTGAGTTTTCCTTTTGACGCCTCGTTACCCCCCTTCTACAGCTAACAGAGTTAGTAGGCAAATTTTTTTATATCATGAGCGAATAAGTTTGGGTCACTGAGAGAAATAGTTAGGAAGCAGAGTAGAGATGCTTGATCCAGGTCAGTCTCATAGATATGGACTTCAGAACTGCAGAATAACGATGAGAAACAATACCTTTGGGGTATCAGATATCCAATGCAAGAACTTGTAAAGCTGTCTGGACTCATCATTCATTAATATACAACAAAGTTTACACTTGAAAATGATAGCCCGTCCGGACTAGCGCAACAAGTGCTCAACTGCTCATACTCCTTGCATGCACATGTTGGCCCTTGGAAATAGCAAATGCTCTTGGAAGTATCTTGTTGCTAAATGAAGCGAATTGAGTCCTTCGGTGTACTGAACTGCTAAATGAAATGTACTATCACTTTCTTGATTTCTGCCATTGCCTGACATTTTAAAGGGTGTTTAAATTGGCTAAATGGACATTTAGGCTAACAGTGCAGTTCAGCTGTTAGTGTGCCGGTCATGCATGGATGGATGGATCCATTGGCAAGGAAGCTCCGTGACAGAGGAAGAAAGCAGAGTAATAATACAGAGACAGAATCAAATGAAGGAAGCATGTGCGGTTACTTCTCCAGCCTATACAAAACTGATGATCTTTACTACTAGCAACTACAGTGCACAACGAATCGCATTGTTCTGCTGAGTAGCCTGCCTGCTCGCTCGATCTCCGTCTGCTCAGATAAGAGCTAGGTCTCGGTGGCCGGCGGCGGGGCGCCGGGCTGGATGGTCTTGAAGGACTCGTGCAGGCGGCGGAGCATGGCCTCGTCGCGGCTCCACTCGGCGTTGGGCGCGGTGACGAAGTGCGCGTACAGCTTGTTCCGCGCGCACGTCACGGAGATGAGGCTGTGCGCGCCGGCGCCCGCCACCTCGTACTCGTAGTACACCTGCCCGGCGCCGTCGGCGCGCTGGGCGGAGCGCACGTCGTCGGCGGTCGCGATCTGGTCCTGCAGCCCGACGTCGGAGAGCGCCAGGTTGTCGAGCACGGCGCTGAGCGGCGCCAGCGCGCGGATCCCGGACAGGAACGTCAGGTACTCCTTCTCCGTCCGCTTCCGCGGGTTGAAGAACTCCGAGTCCGTGCCGTTGGTGCCCTTCTCCACCTTGGACACCAACCGCTCCTTCCACCCCTCGGGGACGTCGTACACGTACTCCGCCGTGTCCTTCTTGCTCGCGTTCCCGCCGTACCCGCCGTAGTTCGCCGCGCTCGCCGCCGTGCCGTAGTACACCGTGAACTCAGGGTCGGCGCGGGACGGCGCCGGCGCCGGGGACAGCAGCAGGAGCCCCGCCGCGGCCGCCGCCACCAGCGTCGTGGCGACGGGGGGCTTGTTCCACTGCGGCGGCGGCGGGATCCTCAGCGCCTGCGGGGGAGGGGTTGCCGCCTGCTGCTGCGACGAGGCGGTGGTGAGGAGAGGGGACGCCACGCGCGAGAGGAGCGAGGGAAACATGGTCGCCGTCGACCGTCCGTGACACGCTGCCGGGGCGGGGCCGCGAGGTGGGTCGTGTTCCGTGTGCTTTGTGTTGGAGGCGACGCGCGAGAGGATAGCAGAGATCGCATGGGCCCGTGGCTTATCCAAAGCGACGTCGACATGGCACGTTGGCGCTCGCGAGCCACCAGCGCAAACAGCAGAAGGGTATTTGCGTGGAATCCTTGTGTTCGTACTATAATACTGGACGCAATTTGTAGCTGGGCATGTCGGCGGCATTACTTTGTTTGGGCCGAGAGAAAAGGAAGAGCCTTATGTTAGCGTTCTTCTCTTAGGGCCCGTTTGATCCTTGAATTGAATTTATTCTAATAATTACAATTTATACATAGATCAATTAAGCAAATGTAGTTGTATATAGAATATATTTGTATATTTATTGTTAGATATACAAGGGACGTACTTATATATTGTATTTCTATCGTAGAAAAAGTGAGTTGAAGAGTGTGCTATAAGTTGGAGCGTAGAATTATAGCATAGTGATCTATAGAATCTATTTTCATCTCCCTACCTATGATTTGAGATAGGCTTATTTGTAAGCTTGAAAAAGTTATGGAATATCAAATTCTAAGCCAAATAGCCTAATCCATTAAGTAGATTTCAATTCCTCCAAAACGAAGTATGGAAAAAAATTCAATACCTCCAACTATCATGGTCGTCTAATTTTTCTCCTTAACTGCAATATCAGTTTTTTTACCCTCCAACTTTTAAAACATTTTTTTATCTTGGGTTATTTTAAATTTGATTTTGCTGATACGATGTCACATCAGAGGAGGTAATTAGACTAAGTTCATGAGGTAAATCAGACTAAGTTTAAAAATTATCAAAAATCATAAATTTACTTTTTAAAAAATTATCTAAATGTTTTTACATGTAAAAATAATGTAATTAAAAATCCTAAATTCTGGTTTAATTTTACAAGATTTGTGTTACCGTGAAAAATATATTTTCTAAGATTGAACCATATTTTAGGATTTTGAATTGCATTATTTTCCATTTAAAAATATATTTATTTTTTTTAAAAAATCATTTTATGATTTTGGGTTTTTAAATATTTCTAGTTCGATTTATCTCCCTAAACTTTCAACTTAGTCCGATTCACCCCCTTTTGACGTGGCACCACATCAGCAAAACCAACATTAAAACCACCTGATGTGTAAAAACAGATGATTTCAAAAGTTGAGGGTTTTATAGTTTAGGGAGGAAAATCAGACAGTCGTGATAGTTGAGGGAGGTAAATTATACTTTTACCTTTTTCTTGAAGAAACGTTGAAGTGCTAACAAAATTATATGGCTCCCTATGTTTGCATTTCATGTTGCATATCTATTTTCCTATAAGCTTTGCCATGGCCAACCAGGTAGGTCAAGGTCGTTGAGTCAAAGTCGGGCGATCCTCTTCGGCTCCATGTTAAAAACTCCCTCGGTTCTAAAAATCATAAGATATTTTGGCTTTTCTAGATACATTGCTTTTACTATACATCTAGACATATGTAGTGTATATCTAAGTGCATAGCAAAAGTTATGTATCTAAAAAAAAGTCATATAGGAGAGAGTAACAAGTTAGATGTCATATACTTATGCTTGTTTCGTCTTAAGAAGAAGACCACTGGGAGTCCAAGATGGTCTATGAGTTAGATGCATGGCACTTTTTGATGATCCTATCGTGAAGGGAAGAGACGAAAACAATCGCAACGCCTTCGAGCCCTCAAAGGCTCAAATGAGAGGGGGGTAGAGCGAAATGGAAAATGAGTGTTTGAAGAGTTCAAGTATTGTACTCTTTTTAGTGTTAGTTTGATACAACCGATTCCCATACAACTTATAGAGGGTTTGCTTTGTTGACAAGGGATTGAAGGTGACTGATGATAGGATGTTTTCGCAAGCCGATGTAACGATTTTATACATACACATTGTATACCACTGAGGGCTTGTTCGGTTGTTTTTAAAATAGAAGGGATTGAAGGGGATTAGAGGGGGTTGAGGGGGATTTGACTTGTGAGGGATTTTATCCCTCTCATTTCCTCCCAATCCTTTTGGTTTTGGGATCAAACGAAAATGGCCTGAGTGAATAGCATCATTTCATCATCGCCAAATGCACAAAAAAATGAGCATCCATGCTAAGCCTAAAATTTTAATCCGAAAATTCATCGGAACCACCCTTAACTGGCAAAATGATTTTACCTTTTTATGAAAAATGTTGTACTCTTAGAGCATCTCCCAAAGTCTCTGTGAAGCTCGCTCTCTAAATCATTATTTAAAGAATCATTTGCATAATTTTTTCTCTATCTTTCCACTCTTGCATTGGCGGAGGCACCGCCGGACGACCTTGGGCGGCCGCCCGGGCTCGTCGGTAAAGCACAAATAAATTTTTTATTCATATTGCAGGGAATATTATACTTAAATTTTTCTTTATAATGCAAAGAAATATTATACTAGAGTAATAGTATGGGGAAGCTCGTAGAGCCTGAAATAAGAATTTTTTAAGAGATACGGCGATACAATCTTTTGAAGATACTTATAGAGGTAGAATTTATGTGCGTGCTCTGTTACGAGTGTCCAAATATAGAAAAAACCTTGATTAAATGTTCTTCAACACTACTTTAGCAGTACTGGTCTTCCTTGGCTTAGAGCCCACTTCTGTTTTAAAAGATGGAAGTAGACAAGTAATGTTCAATTCCAATGCTGAAGGTGGGCTGGGCAGCAAGAGACATGTCAGAGATGTGGATGCAATTACTGGGAGCAAAGGCCGATTAACGGGCGCTGGAGGTCAGCTGAGTAAGGGTGACTCACGGAGAAGGTGACCTGCGAGCCCGCCTCCCCCCACCGCCGGCGGCCAGTCCGGCCCCGGCGTCCACCCTCCCCTCCGCCGGTGGCCGGTCCGGCCCCGGCGTCCACCCGTCCCCACCGCCGGTGACTCTCCTGGTCCCACCGTCCACCCCCTGGAGCCGCTGCACGCCTCTCCTTCGCTATGGAGGACGGTTCCCCCTCTCGTAGCTCCTAGGCCGATGAGGCTGACGACGAGCTCCCCTCACCGCGCGCCCTAGGTGCAGGGTTGCTCGCTCTCTTCCCCGAGCGGGTCTCCCTCTCCGACTCTGAGGACTACACTGACTCGGAGCCCCCTTCGCCCCCGCCTCTAGGTAAGGGTAAGGCGGTCCAGCTGGATGTTGGCCCTCACAGACGTCCGCGCCGCCGCCGCCCTCGCCGTCGGGCTACTGCTGGTGACTTCATGGCGGCGGCCAGACGCTCCTACCTGGGGGTGGTACGTTCGCCGCCGCGCCGCCCTGACTCGCCACCACGTCGGGGTGGACCGCCCTCCCCTACGTCCCACCCTGCCTGGGCTCTGGGGAGGCCTGACGCGGACGGTTCCTACCGGGTCCGCAGCCGCCGCCGGTGGCGTCGCCGAGGCTATCGCGCGCCGTCCCCGCTGCCCTGGTTGGACTTTGCTTCAACTGCCTGGCCAACAACCACATCAAGGCGGAGTGTGTGTTCCCGGCCAAGTGCTTCAACTGCCGTTGTGAGGGCCACCGTTCCTCGGTCTACCCGCTGCCTCCGGCGACAACCGGCGCCAAGCGGGGAAGGTCACCCCCACGCGCTTGGTGGGCGGCGGGTTGTGTCCCGACCGGTGGCAGGACAGCGCCGGCCCGCTTATGCCTCGGACGACACGGGGACCGCGCAGTCGGTCAGCACGGGCAGGTCCACCTCTGTCCCGCACTGCTGACGCCCGCCCACATCGGCCGTACCTCCCCCTTAGGTTGCGGAGCTGCACGGCGACCCTGTGGGTCAGGCTGCTGCAGGGCCGGCAGTCGGGCATTCGGTTGCCCCACGCCCCGACGAGCCACTGGCGTCCGGACTACGCTCTGAGCTCGTTGTCATCCCCTGCTCCGACGAGCTACAGGCATCTGAGGATATGCTCAGTCTCGCGCTTGTCGCGCTCGTTGGTGGCACCCGGCCAACGGTGTCTGCGGCGATGATGGCCAGCTACCTCTACAACCGCTTTGAAATACGTGCGGAGGAGGACGCCGACGCTCGCCGACATGATCCTGAGGACTTCGTCGTGCGTTTTCGCCACCAAGCTGATCGGGATCGGGTGCTCGCCGCCCCACCGATGGGTGCACTCCTTCCCCTCATCTGGCGACCCTGGAGGAGGACCTTGTTGGCCAGCGGCGGATCCTTCAGGTTCAGGGTGCTGGTCGGCCTGCGGCGGGTGCCCCTGCACGCACTCAGCGTGGCCATGGCGCAGACAATTCTCGGACCCAACTGCGCGGTGATTGATGTCGTGCGCCCGCGCGACGTCCCGCCGGAGGATGACCAAGAATTCTTCGTCGTAGCTTGGTGCCTCGACCCGAGCTTCATCCCGGACGTACAGGTGATCTTCATCCCCGAGCCACGATTTGCCAATCCCGTTGAGGGCTCCTCGGAGGAGCTTCCGGGACTGCGGTATCTCGTTCGTATCCGTCTTGTTGCGTTCGAGAACTGGAGCACGCCGCCGGCATCGCCTGGTGGGGGTGGCCATGGGGATGGGCCGATTGGCGACACGGACGGTGGTGACCACGGCCACGCTGGCGCTGGTGGCTCCTCATGGGGCACGTCCCCTGACGAGGGCTTCTCGCCCAGGAGGGACAGTGACGACGATGGCTCGGCGGACAACAACTTCTACTGTCGCCACCCAGGTGCAGCCTGTGAGGTGTTGCTGGTTCGTATCGTTGCTGGTTCGTAAAGAAGTACTGCTAACTGGTTTGTCAACTGAAAATTTACGATCATTTACGATAAACCACCGGCAAACGAACACTCCTGTCTCACAGCTTTCGCACGACCCAACGTGGTCTGAAGCCACCCTGCCCGAGCCAACGAAAGGTGTCAGCCGCGGCGTCAGCCACAGTGAAAACCTGCTGCGCGTGCACCCCTTCGACCTCTGCCCAGTGGCTGACCGCTCGCCCCCGTGCTGCTTGTCAGGGATCGTTGGCCGTGCCCTCGGTGAGGACATGCCTGCTACCGCGCTACCGATTTGGGCCACGGGAGGGCCGCACGTGAGGACATGCCTGCTATCGTCTGTCTGCAGGAATAAAAAACTGTGAACTTCTCTGTAACCTTGAACTGTGACATCTCTGGGTTAGACTACGACTACCTCTGTCTCCCAGCGATCGGTGCAGCGGGTGGTGTGGTGTGGTGACTTCCTGGCGACGTGACCTCTGGGCCGCTTCCCAGCCTTCAGTGCGCCGCTTCTCTATCACGGTGTCCCTATCACCGTTGAACGGGCATGGAGGCCCGTGGTGGCTAACCAACATCTACGGGCCGACCGACAGGAGGGACAGGCCAGACTTCCTACTTGAGCTCCGCGCCATCCGTTCGTCTGGCGACTTCAACTTTATCTACATGGCGGTGAACAAGAACAACGGCAGGCTGCACCCTGGCACCATGCGTCGCTTCCGGGATCTCCTCGATGATCTCTCACTGGTAGAGGTCGACTTATCGGGCAGGTTATTCACGTGGTCTAATGGGCGTGATCGCCCGACCCTCGTACGGCTTCTCTCGATTGGATCGAGCAGTACCCCTCCCACCACCTTCGCTGCCTCTCCTCGGATTGCTCCGACCACGCGCCACTGCTCCTCATCCTCAACTCTATGCCTTGGGCCAGGCCACGGTTTCATTTTGATAATTATTGGAATGCCCAGCTGCACGGTGCCGACGCCTGCAGGTGTCTCGACCACAAACTACGGGCGGTGGCCAAGACACTGAAGAGCTGGCGGGCGTCCTGTGTTGGCAACATTCGACGTACTGCAGCTCTCCGCGGCCAGGGTCGTCGTGTTCGAGCTTGACCTGGCGGAGGAGTCCCGCCCCCTTTCTGCCGGTGAGATTGGCCTCCGACGCGAGCTCAAGGGTAACATCCTTGGCCTCGCGTCCCTGGAACGTACCATGGCAAGGCAACGGGCCCGGTCACGTAACCTCAAGGAGGGCGACGCGTGCACAAGATACTTCCACTTGCAGGCCTGCCACCGGAGGAGGAGGCCAAGGCTGGGCTAGTGTTCAACTTCTTCAACGGCCTGCTGGGGCAACCATTCACACGTCGTCACCGTATTGATCTGCACCAGCTGGGCCTCCCTCACCTCGGAGGTCGCCATGATCGTCCGGGAGACGCCGTCAGACCGAGCACCCGGACCCGATGGTTTTTCCGATGCTTTCTTCAAGGCGGCCTGGAACATTGTAGGCGACGACGTTGTACGAGTCTTCCACGCGTTCTGGGACCTTGATTTCAGGAGCCTTATATCCTCCTAAACAAGGCTATGATGGTTTTGTTGCACAAAACTACCACCCCAGCTGGCCTCAGGGACTACAGGCCGATTAGCCTCATTCACTCCGTCGGCAAGTTGATCGCCAAAGGCCTCGCTCTACGGCTGGCACCCTTCATGCCCAGCATTGTCCGGTGCAACCAGTCTGTGTTCATCCACGGCCGGCAGATACACGAAAACTTCAGAGCCTGGCTCAACGCCCGTCGCCACCCCACGGTGCTACTCAAGGTGGACCTGGCCAAGGCCTTTGATACTGTGGCGTGGCCGTTCCTTCTCGAGGTCCTCGAACACATCGGCTTCCCACAACGGTGGCGCAATTGGATTTCAGCGCTTCTGGGCACGGCCAGCACCAGGGTGCTCGTGAACGGTCGCCCTGGACGTCGGATTTGCCATGCATGTGGTCTGTGTCAGGGAGACCCGCTATCGCCGCTCTTGTTCGTCATTGTCATGGATGTGCTCAATGGGCTGTTTGCCGAGGCCGATCGTCGTGGCGAGCTTTCCTCGCTGCTGGGGAACGTAATCAAGCACCGCGCCTCCGTCTACGTCGACGACCTCGTCATCTTCCTCTCCTCGACTGCCAGTGTGTCAGGCAGTTACTGGAGCTCTTCGCCGGAGCCTCCGGCCTATCTACTAACCTGGACAAGTGCACCATGTCGCCAATTCGCTGCTCACACGACATGCTCCAGGAGTTGCTGGCGGTCTTCCCCTGCCGTGTCCAAGAGTTCCCTACCGTCTACCTGGGGGCGCCTCTCTCGCTGGTCAAGCTGGGACGTGCGCAGGAATAGGCAATTGTTGATAAGGTTGCGGCCCAAATTCCTACCTGGAAGGCGGGGCTGCTCACGAATGCGGGCCGGGCGACGCTGACACAGTCCACACTGTCCGCGATCCCGGTTCATATCTCCGTTTGCTGCTGCCTGTCGGCCAAGGCGATCGAAGATGACATCGACAAACGCCGGCGTGCGTTTCTTTGGGCTGTCACGGAGTCGGTCGCGGCCGGCAAATGCTGTATCACGTGGCCTATTGTTTGCTCCCCCAAGGAGCTCGGAGGACTGGGCCTGCCGGACCTCACAATTCTCGGCTTCGCATTGCGCTAACGCTGGGAGTGGCGCCGTCGGACGCCTACTGGGCATCGCTGCCGTCTAGGCCTGAGCGCAAGGTGGACAGCATGTTCAGGGCATCCGTCTCCGTCGTAATCGGTGATGGCGCCTCGGCGCAGTTCTGGACGGACTCCTGGTTGCCGACCGGCCCCATCTGTATTTCTGCGCCACGACCACCGCTGGGCTAGGGACATTTCGGGGGCTCCGACGACTGCAGTGCTCTGCGAGTACGTTGACCTATGGGATACCTTGGAGAACGTCCAACTATCGCCGCTCGTCTCCGACCGTTTCGTCTGGAAGTGGACCGCTGATGGTGTCTACTCCGAGTCGTCTGCGTACCGAGCGTTCTTCTTCGGCACCATCGCGTTGCCGAGGGCCAGGCTGATCTGGCGGGCTGCCGTGCCGCCCAAGCTCAAGTGCTTCTTTTGGCTGGCCCTCCATGGCTGCCTATGGACAGAGGACCGCCGCAGACGCCACTGGCCGCCTACGCCCTCTGCGATCAGGCCGACGAGACGACGGACCACCTACTCACCGCCTGTCCGTTCACGCGCCTACGAACGACTCAACACTGACGGTGTGGTGGTTGACAGCTCGGGAACAGCTGCCGCCCGCGTTCAGGCGCGCCTTCGACTCTGTGGTACTCACCGTCGCCTGGGTCGTCTGGAAGGAACGCAACAACCGGACTTTCAACAACGTCGCCGCGACGTCCTCACAAGTGCTCAATTCGGTTCACGACGAAATCAAGGCTTTTCCTCCAGGCTGGGTTTGGCGGCCTTGCGCCGTTCGTCGTCGCCATTTCTTAGCCCACGCCTCGGCTGGTCCTCACGTCGCCAAATGATTTCCTTTTCAATACAACCATGTAGCTGCGCCGTCTAGCCGGCGATTTCTGTTTGAGAAAATTTTGTATTTGGCCCTATAAATAATGTTCCTTTTTTATTTGACATCGAAACTGAAAATCTTTCCTATATGTCCTGAACTCGAGTTTTTCTTTCCTATTTGACACTTCCGTCAGTTTGGGTTGTTAACGGTGTCAAGTCCTATGTGAAAAGTCTGTTTTACCCCTAGAGTTTTTTACTAATCCTGGCATTCCATGGTTAATATTGCTATCTTTTATGAATGTTTTTATCTTAAACTGCAATGTTTCATAAAAGATAGCAGTATTAATCATGGAATGCCAGGACTAGTAAAAAACTCTAGGGGTAAAATAGACTTTTCACATAGGACTTGACACTGTTAACAGCCCAAACTGACGGAGGTGTCAAATAGGAAAGAAAAACTCGAGTTCAGGACATATAGGAAAGATTTTCAGTTTCGATGTCAAATAAGAAAGGAGCATTATTTTTAGGGCCAAATACAAAATTTTCTCTTTCTGTTTTGTGTTCGTTGTGCGCCTCGTCATCTCGACACGCGCTACAACCATGTGCTGACAGTCTAGTTTCCTCTTAATGAAGGTTTCAAAAAAAAACTTAGTATTTTTCTTTCGTAACATTTTAATATAAACAGTAACATAAGCCTAATTTCAGCGAAATCACCGGGGCCAAAATGTCAGATAAGCAGATGAGCGACGCCCATCAAATCGTGCTCAGTTTCCTGGCCAAACCACCCGTCCTACCTGGCACACGCAACCCACGCAAAGGCAACAGAAACCCACGACAAGCCCAAACAAAAACCCAATAAAATCTCGCCTGCCCTCTCGCAGTCCCGCCAGCCCCGTCGTCCACCCCAATCTCCACGCGTCGCCGCCGCTTGCCGGCGAGTCTATTCCCCTCCGCCACGTCGCCGAAGCTTCCCGCACCCCGCAGCGGTTCGGATAAGGCTGCCGCCCGCCCGCCACCCGCCCTCCTTTCGCCCCCACTCCTCTCGGCCCCGGGACCGCTTCCTGGTGGATCTAGGGTTGCGTGGGGAGGGGTTCTGGAAGCCTCCGCCACGATGGACGAGGCGGACGATGACACCCTCACCTTCAAGGTCGGCTTCACCGCCGCCGGAGAGGAGCAGTTCCGGGAGCTCGTGAGGGAGAAGCTGCGCGGGTTCAAGAGGGACGTGGACGACACCCTCGTGGTACGACTTCCTTCTGTCATCTCCTACTCGCTAGCTTCTGGTCTTGGCGGTTGATTTCGGTTGTTTGGGGACTTGGGTTCTCTGTAGCTTCAGGATTTTGGTCGAACTATTAACACGTAACAGTATGTAGGACTGGCTAGAATTCGAGATGACTTCTGCAAGTTACGCGACTGTGCCCTGTGTTTTTGTTCAGTGTAGCCCCGCATACAACAGCTATTGCTGGAATCATTCAGTAGTCTAATGCCATTGGATCTCATGGGCCTGCAGCTTTGCTATGTGATGGATGCAGTTTTTGTTTGTTTAGGCTGACTGCTGTCTGTATTTTCCAACTTAGTGTGCTCACTATGTTCACTTAGCAGGATTTGCAAATCAGGATGAATATGAAGTGTTTGTCTAATTGAAGCATGCCTTAGTTTGTACTGGTTCAGTAACTGTCATATTACTTGATGACCATTTTTATCAAACTGTAGAATGGATATTATTTGTTGCTGCTTCACTAGTCAATATTTTTAGTTGGGCATGCAAACTTGTTTGTGAATTAGCTCTGCCTCAGGTGGACAAATGTACATTACAAATCAGAGTGGGCAATCGGTTTAAACCGATGCTTCGGTTCTGTTGTTCGGTGCATGCGAACTTCAGTTTGGAGAGGATCTGAAACTGATCGGTCTGAGGATAACAGAGAAACCGAGGAGTTCGGCTTCGGTTTGTTCGGTTTCGGGGTTCGGTTTTCACCAAAGTTCACCGAGATTCAGATGTTCACCTAGATTTCAAAATCGCCTACCTGGTGGGTGCTGCCGTTCCTTGCAGGCTCGTTGGCCGTAGCTTGCTTGCGTGGACGACACTCGCCACTTGCCCATGCAGTACACTTGTTGCACTTACTGGTTCCATAGCCCGCACTGTCACCGCTGCCGGCCACTACAGTATGCCCTTGAAACACGCCGCCGCTAGCCATCGAACGAACGTGCTGCTGCGTGCTGCAGGTATCCGCAGCCAGCAAGGCTGAGCCTTGCACTTCTGATTTGCTGCTCTGGAGTGATTTTGTCCACTTGTGGAGGGATCAAGATTTGAGAAAAGAGAGAGATGAGGAAGAACAGTAATACGAGATGGGAGACGGCGGACGGCCAGAGTGGTTCACGAGATTACTTTTTCGTTGCTCGACTGGCTGTCCACTTGATGGGCCTTGGGCCAGGCCTGGTGTCGGTTTGATCGGGTGTTCGGTTCTCATTGTGTAAAAACTGGCACCGAAGCCTGAACCAATCCAAACCTGTAACCGAAGCCAAAACTGAGAACTGAAAAAACCGTTCGGTTCGGGTTATGGTTCTCGGCTCAAAAGTGCCCAGCCTAATTGGTTATCCAGTTCACAAGTGTTGCATGTTATCTGCGGTGTTTTTGATGCAACCGAAATGTAATACTTGTTTCAAGCACGGTATACCATGATAAGGTTGAATGAGTTTACTATCCTTGCGTGTTAACATATGCTATTGCTATGAGTCTTTACTACCTTTTCTATTCATCACAGTTGCACTATTCATATACTTTTAGTCTTAAATTAATACTATTAGTGAAGAGCGCTCAAACTTCCCTAGAAAACAGTGTTGTATGCAGTTTCACTGTTGGAGCAAAGGGAACCTATGAAAAGTCTGCTGTTATGCTTTTCCCTGTCTTTAGTGAATGATGAAACAATCCAGGTCTGGTGTTTGTCTTTTCTGAAGAAGCATCACAATACATGGATTACATTATTTATGTGTATACTTCCTCTGATTGAAAACAGATGCCATTTTATTCTTCCTGGAACTTCTAGTTCTAGATATCTTTGCTCTTTTCGCCCTTTCTTGATTTCTCATAAATAAATGACCCCGTTTTCCAGTGTAGATAAAGGGCAACAAGGTCATTCTACTAACTTTCTTAATCCTTGTGCACAACTCTGAAATGGCATTGTATTTTGATTTACTGGGAGTAATACTTTTGATTGCCGTGTACCAACTTTTGCAATCGTCATCATTATCTTATCCTAGTATTCGTTTTATTATGTTGGGATATTTCAAGGAAAACAATAAGTGGACCTCTTTTGCTGTCTTAAGTGCAGGAATATGTTACTATCATGCTCAAGAATGGAAAACATAAGGATCTCGCCAGTAACGAACTCCATGTATTTCTAGGGGATGATACTGCTGCATTCATTTCCTGGTTAGTACTGATTGCACAAACTTGCATTGTTCTTGTATTCTTTGTTTGTCAACTGCCTGAACCAGTTCTTGATGTATTTCACATGCAAATACTTTTCGTATTGTAATTGATAACTCACTAATAAGAATGCTATAAATAATGGTAAAAGGTTAGTGTCGGGTTCATGAACCCAGGGTCCCTCGGGGACCGGCTTCCACGCCAGGGCTCGGCCCAGGAAAACAGCATGTAGCTCGTGGGCCGGCACAAGAGCCTAAAAACACAACGGGCCGGAAGGGCATTCCGGTCCCCCGACCGGAAGGTCTACCCAAAGAAACTCCCGCTCGTCAACTCCTTCGGCCCACCTCTCCGACCGGAGCACTTGCTTCGGGCACCAGCCGCCTCTAGGCGGTCTCTCCGATCGGGAGGCCTGGCCCAAAACACTGCTTCCTACTCCGACCCCACGACTCCGACCGGGGACCCGTGGGAAGCCTGCTTACCGCTGTTCTCCGACTGGCGCGGCCAGTGCCGACTGGGGCCATCCGACCGAAGGCGTCCACTCGGAAGGGACCAGGGGCGAACGGAGAAGGCAGCGCACAAGTCAAACCACGATACCGGGACCATACCCTACACGCCTGCGGGAACCGTGCTCCTCAACCGCCCTGACACAAACAGTATTGTAGGCGCCGACATTTGTGTCTACAGTATTGTAGGCGCCGTTGGGCTCCCATACGGCAAAAAGCCTCCCATGCCTCTGGGCATCGATAGTGGGCGCCAGGGTTCACCGTTCCTGGTACTCGTGGTAAGGGCTCCTCACACAACAATAGTATTTTGCAGGTACCGACATCCACCCTTCCTGAAGAAGCCAACACAACCTCCCATGTGCACTTGACATTCTACAGTGACGTCAACAGTATTGTGGGCGCCTACCATCGGCTGTCCTCATCGGCGTGGGCAACAAGGCTTAGTAACATCCGTAATCTCCCCCTCTCACCTGTAGAGCCATCCCCATCATCTATAAAAGGGATGCACTCCCTCCAACAAAGGAGATCGATTCCCCAGAAGTCGACTCCCCCAAGTTAAGATTCACTAGATCGATAGTTCGCAGCTCCTCAAGCACAAGCTTGAACACCCAGCTTGTAGCGGACTTCCGGTCGTCCTCGGCCCTTCCGGTCGGACCCGACCAGGTCTCTCGTACACCCCACCTTTCTCCTTCTCGTTTGTAACCCCACTACAGACTTCGAGCACCTGGGCTCGGGAATAAAGTCACCGACCGACCCCGACTGGACGTAGGGCATGTTGCCTGAACCAGTATAAATCCTGTGTCATTGAGTGCTAGGCCACCTCCGATCACAACGTACAACAAAACTACAAATATTCATTAGTTGGTCACTTTCTGTACCGACAGTTAGCAAATGGTCTCCGCAATTTTAGCGTAGATATGACAAGCAACATTGTATGTGCCCTAGTATTTGGTTCACTATCCGATGTTCAGACAAATATGTTTACATTGAGCAATAAAAAATAAAGCTCTGATGCACCTTTCGAGTATGTGAAATGGAACTAGCAACTAACTGTGGTGGCAGCAAAAGCAGAGGTTTTGGCAAAGTTGTGTTTGACTTCGCAGTAGATGTTCTATGGTATTGATATATTTGTGATGGCAGAAAGCAGAGGCTTTGACAATGTTGTGCTTGCTAAATACTTTGCTTTAGGTATTCTATGGTATTTTTATATTTGTGATGAGAAACATACATTTGCGCTACAAGGGCCTAGTGAACGTTGAATACATTTTAAAGCTAGGCCACATGAATGGCTCCTTATATGTACGTAGCTTGAAAGTTTAGTTGAATCTAGGTACCTTTGCCTTGTAAACACCTGTTATGTCGAATTTTGGATCAGTCCTTATAAGTTATAAGCGTGATTGCTATTGAGATAATTGATAAATCCACTCACGAGAAGTACATCAATCATGAGAACGAATCCCCCACCTCCACCCCACCCACCCACTGCAACCAAAAGAAATATTTTTTTTCACACATTTCTTCTGAATTCATGCAGTGTATTTATTGAAATCACATTGTGGAGACTGCTATAAGTTTTTAACAGCAAATGGAAATGAGAACATCAGAACTACTTTTACTTTCGAAACTTACATAAACACGGATAAATGTGTACTCTCATCTTTCCCTGGCAAACAGTCCACGGTAATGCATATCTCCCAAGTTGATTCAGCATCATATTTCATATGCATCAGCAAGAATGGCTAGAAGAGAGAAAGATATTCTTGGTTGGCTTTCATATCATCTCGTCACGTGTTAAACGAATCTGCGACTCATATCGTTTTGCTTTTGTAGGTTGTGGGACCATCTTTCTTTAAATATGCACTTATATGTGCAAGCACAAGAAACTCAGGAGGTTAAGGATGATGAAGCCCCCAAAGAAGTATCTGGAAGAGAAAAATCATCAGATGTGCTCCCGAGAAGCAAATGTCAAACTCATTCTGAGCACACAATTGAATCAAGTGCAGCCAGTACTAGGAGACGGAATAAACGGGAATGGAAAGGAATTGGTCGGGAGGGTAATGAAAAATTTCCACTTCGAAATGTACTAACTGATATTCTTCACGGGGAGGAGAAAAGATCACAAAAGTCCAATGAAATACGACACCCTCCAAAACAACAAAACGGCAGAAAGCGTGACAGGGATGACGAGCCACAGCAAACAAAGGTGTGATGTATTACCTATTACCTAGGTCACAACTGCAAACTACATAACATGTTATGTTGTTGACAGAGTTGACGGCAAAGTTGGCAACATTGTGCTTATCTTTATATATTTTTTACTTTACCAATATCTCTGTCTGTTCTGTTCTTTTATGTCCTGCCTTTGCTCACATATTATTTATGCACTATGCCTAAGTGTCCATCTATATTTCTCCACTTCGGACTTACCAAGACGCTCTTAGCTCTAAATTAGTTGCAACTTGCAAACATGAGGTGGAAACTATAGCATTACCATTTTCCCACAATTAAGTCCTTACCAATTATTTATTAATTACCATTTTCCAACAATTAATTCCCTACCAATATTTAATTATTTATTGGCAACTGACAGACCAAATATTGTTCATCATGAACGTGCAATGTGAGTTTCGACAGTTTATCTTCAGTATAAGTACGCTGGGGTTTCTTCGGTTAGAAACAACCGACAAAGCTACAGTTCTTGTTAGTTTGGAATTTTGGAGAACTCTGAGTAGGCAGTCCATTTAGTTTATCTTGTAGAATTTCTGTGAATATTTTGTACCCCTTCTGTTTTAAATTATAAGTCGTTCTGTTTTTTCTAGGTACATTGTTTTTGCTGTGTCTAGATTTATATGTTATGTCTAGATACATAATAGAAGTTATGTACTCAGAAATGCCAGAACGACTTATAATTTGGAGTACCAAGTTTGGATAAGGAAATTGCTTGTTTGAACTGCTGACCGCTTAGGGATGAGCATCACACTGATTCTCTCTAAGCCCTTTATTGGTCCACTCACATATTTTCTCCTCTACTGTATTCTATTGCTCCTTACTTCAAAATTTACTTATACTATTTTAGGTACTATGACCTCTACAATCAGCCTTGTTTTCTTTTGTTAACAGAGAGACATCTCATCACGCCCCATGCTTGGTGGTGGTGCTTCCCGTCGTCTTCTACAGTTTGCTGTTCGAGATGCAGTAAAAGCTGTACAGCCAACCAGCACCTCTGCTGAACCAGCATCCAAGCGTCTGCGGTCTGTAGTCGCCACTACTTCTACAGAGAACATGCGTGATAGGAGATCAGAAAGATCTCAGGACTACCTGAACGATAGAAGATCAGAAAGATCTCAAGACAACTTGAGTGACAGAAGATCAGAAAGAACTAGGCCGATGCTACAGGTACAAGGAGCTGCTTTAGCTCTTAGAGCTGCAGCGGAAGCTGCTGCAGATTCTACAAAGGTTAGATCTACTGGAAGTGTTTTCAAGCGATTGGGTCAAGGGAATGTTGTGAAACAGCCATCTCGTTCTCGTGAAGAGAGGAGAGATTATGAAGATTTTGAGCCAGTTACGACCGCAGATGAACATGATTCCGATCTATATGTTAATAATGTGGAATCTGAAGAGGAATCTGGAGAGCTGACCATGGCAGATAGGGTAGCTGGAATGAATGTTGATTCGAGCTCTGAAGATGATATGGACCAAGATGAGGGGATTACAAGATACCAAACTTCTCTTTCACATGAAGATACTTTCTCACCATTTGCAGAGAAGAAAACTGTATCGGCACAATGCAATGTTGAACCAGAGACTCGTGCAATAAGTCCCTCAAGTGTGAATGATGAGGTGCAACCTGTTCCTTCATCAACAAAAACCGCAAGTAAAGCTGTGGCTGTTTCTGTTGATGTAAATATGGTGGAACCTCCCAGTTATGAAACACCAAAAGATGTTCATGTTGTAGAGAAGCCTTATGTTACGCCCATGAATTCAAATGCCACCAGTGTGGCTACCAATGCCAAAGTAAGCAGCCTTGTATGTTGAAAAAACAAGTTTTATGTTTAAATTTCTTCCCACATCTTGAGTCACCCATTTTCTTGCATTTCAGTCAGGTTTGTATTATATATGCTTAAGATTTCTACCAGATGTCCTTTTGACTTTGGTGACTATAGATTTTTACAGTTCATAATCAAGTCCTAAGGCAAGGTTGAGCTTTTCCTTGGAACCTTTCCTTGCTAATTAGCAGTTGTATATGCTACTTCATGAAATGGCAGAGCAGTTGGGGCATGGGTAATCATGTAAATTCAGAATTGTTTATCTGATTTTCCAGTACATCTACTGAACTAAATTGGGGCATGTGAATGCTTGTTTTCATTTGCTTCCAGCAAAAGAAACATTGGATGGAAAAAAAGCAGTTGTTGGCATCTCCTATTAGTGTTGTATATGCTCTCAGCCATTAAACAAAATGGCATGTCATGTCATCTTCCATGCATATTGTTGACTATGATGTTCATTACTTTTCTTTTCTATTTCCTATGATCATTTTTCTTGTCTTGTGGGTATATGCCCTGGCAATTTATAGATGTATGGGCTAATCCTTGGGTAAATTTGCTTCTGACTGATGCCAACTTTCATTCAGGAATTAGGCCATGCAGAAGTTCAAAAGGATTCTCAGCGGTCTGCACCATCTGGTATGCCACATATATCTACTAATATAAGATCCACTTATGGTTTTTTTTCCTTTCATCTGCTGATCTGCTCATAATGACACATGCCAATCTTCCGTCTGGTTGACTGTATCTGATCGTTCCTGTTAGTTTTGTGTCAAACTGAAATGTGCGGTAATACACTATTTAGTCCACCATTTTTATTTTACCACATCCCAACTTGCATGGGATTAAAAACCCTTGTTGCTTTTCCTGCTGTAATATCACCTATGTTGCCCTTTCTCCATCATCTTACCTAAGAAAAAAAGTGCAGTTACTAGTACAGCAAAGTCTCTGCAAGTCATTGTTACGATCAATCATAAATAGGAATGGGTTAATCTGAAGACAGTGTCATTTTATCGCTTGGTATAATATATCTTGTCATCTTTGCAGTTCCGGTTTCCTATAGTACAGCGCATCCGACGGAGGATGCAGATTCGAGAACGCTTTATGTTAGCAATGTGGGTATTTATGTATTCTCATCACCCTTATATTATTTTGTGCCATTGGATTATTTTATTTACCTTGTCAAATTATTTGAAGGTTCACTTTGCTGCCACCAAGGACTCATTATCTCGCCATTTCAACAAGTTTGGTGCAGTGCTGAAAGTAGTCATTGTCACTAATGCTGCAACGGGCCAGCCAACAGGGTCAGTTTAATTTTAAATTTTAATGCTTATTATAGCTGAGGCTAGATTTGTATCATGCTATTTATTTTACCTGTACCAGAAGAAGATCTATAATTTTAGGAAAGTGAAATTACAAAAGATCTTAGCATAACTGATACATTATACAATCACCACACCCACCAATTCCTATGATGCTAACACCCTTGTTTCATGCTGAGATTAACTTAGTTCTAAGAGAATAATGTGCATTTTGTCTCTAGATAACCAAAAAAAATCTGATAAACAATAAAAGGAAAAGGGTCAAAACTCAAAACAAAATACTCCCTTTTTGGAAGTAATTTGTTTATTAGGACACTGGTAAGGTTTTCAATATGACACATTTGTATATTTGCAAGTTATAGCAGTAGATAATTTCCCAATGGCCAAAAATGCGAATATGATCTGTCAGGACATTTTATACCATACTACACTAAACTTCTGAGTGTTTCACAACAACAACAACAACAAAGCCTTTAAGTCCCAAACAAGTTGGGGTAGGCTAGAGTTGAAACCCAACAGAAGCAATCAAGGTTCAGGCTGAGTGTTTCAATGAGCATTAAATTTATAATAATTGATTATATTACATAAGCCCCTCTATTTGATTGCTCTTAGCAGATGTAATTTGTGCAGTTCAAGTTTGAATTCTTGAATTGATGTTTTTGAGCTGAATTATGGTTGAATGTCACTGCAAGGGACGTAATTGTGAACTCAGAAATATTTGTATATTTCTTGAAGAGAAGTAGAGAACTCAATGAGTCCTTTCTGCTATCATACAGGTCTGCCTATGTAGAGTTCTTACACAAAGAATCAGCTGAACGAGCGTTGTCGTTGAATGGCACCTCATTTATGACTCGTATTCTCAAGGTATGATTATTCTTTATCTTTTTGAACTATTTTTTAGACTGCCATTTGCACTTTTCTACCAATAGGCATGGCATTGTCTAACATGATATGCGGGTAGAGGTTTAAATTTTATATAGATGATAGTTCTCTTGATTGGTGAAGTTTTATGTTCTTATACTGACATCTTGTTGCTCCGCTCAGCGTAGTTTTAGATTCCCAGAAACTAATGACTAAGGTGATGTTTGGTTGCTTTTCCTTCTAATGTAGGTCGTCCGGCGAAGTTCTCATGAAGCAGCTCACTTTTATGGTTGGCCTGGCAGTGGACGGTCATCATTATATGGTAGGCATGGTAGGATGGCATACCCAAGAGCTGTTCTCCCCGGTGGTTCCTTTAGAGGGCGTGCTCCGATGAAAGCTGGCGCTAGAAGTTTACAGTGGAAACGGGAGCCTTCAGGCACTGATTCAAGTGCAGGTGCGAAAACTGACATGAGTGTGCCATTTTCCTCTGAACAGGTGCTCCCACCTGCAACATAGGGGAGCATATTATAGCTGGGCTGATATAATGAGAATCGAATGGTATCTTTTACTCATCGCCCCTAATGGCTGAATATGGACAGCAAGCTGAGAAGATTGTTCCTTCCTGCTGCTCTGTACAAAAGAAAGTCCAAAAAAAAGCATGAAAATGCAAAAAGCTAAAAATAAGAAAATGTGGGGGAGTTTGGCATCAGAATATGAAAAAAAAGGGGCAGACCCAATGCCGGAGGCTCCCACATGAGTGGGGTCTGGGAAAGGGAAAAACCGAGGCAAGCCTTCCCCCTGCAAAATCTGCGGAGAGGCTGCTTCGAACCCATGACTTGGTGACTCAGTAAGACAGCTCTCACCACTGCACCAGGCCTGCCCTTCTAGCATCAGAATATGACTATTCTGATAATTGGATTTGGTCCTCCCCATATGCAAGTAGACTGACAGCCTGAGCAATATTCTATGGACTCCAGCAATATGAAAGAGGATTCACATTCGAAATAATCACAACTTTTTGGTTGTGTTGGATGGAAGATGCTTATTAAGTAGAACAAGATGGGCAGATTTTGGACGAGGTATTTGGTGACAATCTGGGCATCATCGATGTATGCCTCAATTGTATAGAAGTAACCTATCTATTTGTACCCTTATCTGAATCAATTTCTTTCCCAACCAAAAAAGAAAAAAGAAAAAAAGGAAACACAAAAAATGTGGTGTTCTCTTTTTTTTTTTTTTTCTCTCAACATGAACTGTTTTATTTATTGTACTGATAGTTGATTTTTTAGTTGGACATTCATTTCTTGTCAAACGGTTTAACAATACTTTTTCTGTGTGGTCTATAATGACTATTGCATTTCCAACACTTCATGTTTTAAGTCACAAAATCCTGTGTCTGATGAATGCAGTTTAATCTCGTGATGTCGTGCCATGATTCTTATAGATTTATGGCTGGGCATACCAGTTCGAATCTTTCTTGCATATTATATGCTTTCATTCAAGATGCAGCTACTCATGTCATCAGTTGTATATAGCGAGCCATTAGTTGTTTACTGACTAGTGGCCCATGCTTGGGGAAAAGTAATTTGTTGGAGGTTTTATTATAACTTAAAAAGGCTGAAAATTATATTGATGGCCTTTTCTTCTTTCTTGTTTCTTTGGAATCACAAAGAGCGTTGTGTGGTGAACAGCTTTGGCTCTCGGATGGTGCGGGTATGGTTGCGTAAGAGCAACCGTTATGCATAATGCATTTCTGTACTCTCAAGTATTCGAGTCACTTTAGGTTTAAGTATATGGACACAGGATATATTTATATACTTGCTATGTAGTCCAGCTACGCCTAAGCCCCCGCGCCATGGAGCTGCAGTTATCATATCGTGCCTAATTAAAACCGTAGGAGAGACGCCGTCCACACGGTGTGACGCCCCCCCTCAGCTCTCGGCTTAGTGCTGCTGAACCGTGGAAAGTTCCTGCACTAAGCACGTGAAGCGTGTTGCGTCGTGCATTAGCGTCACCGTTCGGGGTTAAGGAAAAACAGCCCGCGGATAGTGGTTCTCCAACGCAGCCGAGCGTCACCGTTCTGTCATCACGGGAACATAGGTTATGCTGGGGGTGCCTTGTGGACGTCTTAAAGCTAATCCAGTTGCATCATGGGTGATAAGTCATGGACACGGCATCAAACCAGGCCTGACATTTTTTTGCCTTGAGGTTTGACGGGTACGCGTGCCAGGAAAAAATATCGAGGGTCAACTAACACCACTTCGTGAGTGAGGCTGTTCTCGGCTGGCTGTTAAACAGTCGCTGCGGCTAGCTACAGCCTCACTCGCGAAGGTGCTTTTGCAAATAAGCAGCTGTGTGAACGTGTGATACATGCCGGGACAATTCCGTCTGTTGGTTCATTTTCTTAAAAAACGCATGGTAAGTAGCAAGCAGTCGCTGTCGTGCACAGCACCAGGGCAACAAATTCAGAACCTAAATTAGGGCTATTCGCTGCTAATAAAAAAAGGGACCATGCTTAGCAGCTGATCTTTATTTTTCTGGCCAAAGGATTAGCAGCTGATCTCTCTGCACCCTCTCACTCCAATTATTTTGCACCGAGGGAAGTGAATGAAGCAAACAAAAAAAAAAAAGACGATTCTTTCTTCCCCCTTGTGGCGGCCGGCTAACATGGTGATAGCAGTAGACGCATGTGTCGCGGCTCCGGCGTGGCTGGGATACTGAAAACAATATCACCTTGGATTTGGTCTCGCTGGCGTGGGGCCCTCCTCACTCACCTCCCCTGAACCTTCTTGCATGCGTTGCGTGACACAGCTTAGCCTTTACTGTAGGTGCGATTTAAGGATGCGCTCTGCTGATAGAGAGACGCCTAAAAATCTCGCTGCTGCTACAAGTACCAGAAGAAGAAAAAGGTGGCGTCCATTTGAGGGGGTCACGTCGTCCCGTCCTTGGAGAAGACGAGAGATAAAATAAATAGACCCAAATTGTTTTTGCAGGTGAAGGATTGGATTGGATTGGATTTGGATTTGGATCCTGCTGTGCTGTGTGGGGGCAGCGGACAGCCCACTACGCCACGCCCGCTATAAACAACACACAAGCCAATCCCTACGCGGTGGTGAGTGGTGACTCGAATAAGCATTTGGAAGGGAATACTACGAATTAGTTTAGTCGGCACTCGGCAGGTTAATAAAGCTGAAGCTGAAGGAAGCGGCAGCGTGGGACTGTTTCTAGAAAAAAAAAAGCGTGTCACAAATACCAGGGCTCCAAGTGATGATCGAGTCGATTCTGATCACGAACCTGAAGATGCTGGGAGTGTTCAGGGAAGGAAGAGGAGTCGGAAGCCCAACCCACGCGTCTACAATTCTTATTTCCTAGGCCCATGTAACGGGCGAGAAGGAGACCAGCTGGCTCCTTATGTATTGCGTGTTTCCGAAGTTGAACCTTGAACTCGATCTGAGAACTGAAACCGCGCCGTTGGCGTTGGGCGTCGGCGGTGGCCGGAGTGTCGATCGTATCGAGTATCCCCAAACTAGTTATCCTGGTTCTCCTAGTTTGGTTACATAGTGCTGGGCCCGGGGCCTTACAGGGATGCAAATGAAGCTTGTTTATAACGTGGCACTAGTGTTTGCCGTCGTATATTACAAGAGAATGGGTGGCATCCTGTGCCGCAGTACTGTACATTCGACGTTTGCAGCCTCGTCATCGTCACCGTGTTTAACGCAGGACCGATTTCCGTGACTGAGTTGCGGCACGGCCGGCTCGGGAAACCAGTAGCACGGCTTCGATTCGACGTGCCGGAAAAACGGTATGATTTATTTCGTTGAAACGGTACGGCGAATAAGTTTGAGTGGACAGGTCGCCGACCGCTAATCACGCAACGCAACCGAGCAAAACATATGACTGCGATGCTGCTGCATATACACGGGACGGGACGGGGAGGGGAGGGCGCGGGACGGACCACACCACACGCGAGCCCAACCTAGGAGTTGTACGTAGAACGTAGCGTACTCCTACTAACCACCCATGGTAAACGTAAACCTGCCCGTGCCGACTGCGGACTGCTCAACCCAAAGCTTAATTAAAAAAACCACTACGAGGCTGTTCGGCTGGCTGGCTTAGGTCCTGTTTGGTAGGGCTTTTCTATCGATTTCAAGAGCCGTTTGGAGCCGTTTTCTATCAAACGGAGTAAAGTAAAATAGTTTTACTTATGAAGCCCCTAAAAACATGTTCTTACAGTGATTTGGGGTGGGATGGAGCAAAAATAAAGTGGTTTCTCCCGGCTCCTCCTTCAGGCCCCTAAAAATATGCTCTCACAGGGAAGCCATTTTGCCAAACGGAGCTGAAGCAAAAAAAAAAAATATCTTCACTAGTGAAGTGAAGCCCTGTTAAACGGGGCCCTATTCACTCACGAAATCACTGTTTACGTCCTGCCAGAACAGTATTTTTCTCTCACAACAATCAGCCGAAAGAGTATTTTTCAGTCCTGCCGAACAAGCGGTGTCAACTGTCAACAGCGGTGGTAATCACGTGCCTAGTTAGTGGCGTGCTGGCGCTAGCACGCACAAGGGACATGTGGGGTTACGAAGCAGCTGGGCTGCTGCTGCGCTGCGCCTAATGCTGATCCGTCAAGCCACAGCACGGGGCGGGTGGACAGCGACCGCGGTGCATCCGGGAGACCGGCTTCTCCCGTGCGGCCGCCTATGACAAGCGGGCGGGCGGCGGGGCCGATGGTTTTCGTTCGGCGCGGCTGCCTTTTTCTCCCTGCGGTTTTGTTTCGGGTGCGCCGGGGGCCGGCCGGCCGGTCAGCTTTGGGCGGCGGCTTGCTTGCTCGGCGGCTCGAGGGGAGGGGCACGGGACACGGGACACCAATCAGGCAAGGCGGACGGGACGTGGCGCCTCTACCGCCTCGCCGTATGACCGTAGATCTGCCCCCTGCCTGCTGCCCTACGTATACGGCGGCTCGAAGACGAAGAGGCGTGTACGGCCACCAGCAGCAGCCAGGGGATCGTTTGTTTTTTTTACAGCACTGCCGCCGATTACTGCAACGATGTCGACCGTGCCGCGCCATTTCCAGAAAGCCAAACGGCTTCTCGCGGCCGCGGCCTCTTTTTTGGCCGAATCTGTCTATAAAGGTGAAAACAGGTTGCTTCATCTAGCAGCAGCTGAAACTACAAGGCTCCGCTCCCTCCAACGTACCGGTATGGTCGTATGGACGGTGTCTCGCGAATGTTCGCTGCACAAGCACGACAGAACCAAGTAGGTGCGTGCGTCCGTACGTACTCCCTCCCTCCGTCCGTCCGTTATTCTCTGCTCTTATCGTTTTGCATTTTTGTCACAACTTTAACTAGATTTGTAAAAAATGCATGCAACATTTGTATCTCTAAATAAATTTATTAAAAAAATTAGATTCCAGGATCTATCTATTGATATCAATTATACATCATAAATATTAATATTTTTTATAAAAAAATTAATCGAAGTTATTTATCGGGAAACGAGGAAGACAGATATTTAGAGATGGAGAGAGAGTACCTCAGCGAGCTAAGAGCAAATATTATAAGGGGCTGACGTGGAGGAAAGAGGGAAGAGAGAATTGAAGCAGGTTGTAAGCTTACAGCCGGCTTATGCACAGAAAACAAGAAGTTCTATGAGACAGATAAGTAGGAACTATTGTAAGGAAAGATCACTGAACAAACCGGGAACCCGAGACTACTCTTGGCTCTCCAGAACAGTAGTACACTATGTTAGTTTCATATTCATTCATATTCATCAGATCGGGATACATCATAATAGGAATACATGTTCATGATTCACAGTATATACACAAATCCTAATACATGAACTACAGAGACATAAAAAGGAGAAAGGGGATAGGTGGAGTATGAAGTCGCAGACCATCGAAGGCCGTAGTGGTCGGAGCAGTCGGAGTGGTGGAAGCGCCGGCCGGGGTCTCGTTCGCAGATGCCATCTGCGCGCCGGCAGCGACGTTCGATGGAGAGAGGAGTCGGTGCAGTGAAGTGGTGGCGCAGTGGAGACGGTGGCGGCTTCCCGTCACTGGCTACGCCCCTCTCGGATCGGGATGGGGAATATCGGTGGGGAGTGGCGGCTCAGGTGAACCTCATATCAAGAGCCTGCTGGCTCCCATCTTTATTTATAGCGCAGTGTGACGGGGGCCCACCAACCATGTAGGGTTGGGCGCCCCCGATCAGGGCGCGAGAACCAGGCCCAAAAGGCCGTTGGGCCTAACTGGTGGGAGATCAAACCTAACATTCTCCCCCTTGATCTCTCATCTTTTCTTCGTTCTTTAATTTCATACTCAAAACTTTCAATTCATATTTTTCTTGCTTTTATCCTATTCCTTTATAGATTAGTGCATAGAGCTGTCTCATCGTCACAGCAATCAGAGCCGTTAGACTAACATCCACAACACCCCTCTCCGTATTGGAATGAAATTCTCTCTTGGGCCCTTCATATGTTCGGGAATCATAGGCTTTCCCTTAAACTCATGCCAGCTACGTGTTCTCTAAACACGTTGGATGGTAAGCCCTTTGTGAGCGGATCCACGAGTATTTTGTCTGTATTTATATGCTCAAGATTTATTATATGATCCCGAACTTTATCTTTCACAACATAGTACTTTATGTCAATGTGTTTGGCAGCACCACTTGACCTATTGTTGTGAGCATACTGTACTGCTGGGTTGTTATCACAATACAACCTCATAGGTTCATTTATGTTATCAATCACTTTCAATCCGGGTATAAATTTCTTCAGCCAATTCACCTGTCCCGTTGCCTCATAGCATGCTACAAACTCGGCATATATTATCGAGGATGTAGTTACGGTTTGTTTGAAGCTTTTCCACGATATAGCCCATCCTACGAGAGTAAATACATATCCTGACGTGGATTTTCTTTCTTCTCCCGCATAATCAGAATCTGAATATCTCTCTATCTGCAGGGAATCAGATCTTCTATACGTAAGCATGAGGCCTTTCGTACCCTGCAAATAACGTAGGACTTTCTTCACTAATTTCCAATATTCAATTCCTGGATTCTTTTGATATCTGCCAAGTAACCCGGTAACAAAAGCTAAGTCAGGCGTGTACACACTTGAGCATATTGTAAACTTCCAATAGCTGAAGCATACGGTACCGCTTTCGGTCAATTTCATATTGGTTTTTGGGACACTGATGTTCCCCAAATCTATCACCCTTGACTATAGGTGCAGGTGAAGAACTACACGCATGTATACTAAATTTCTTCAGGACCTTTTCTATGTATGCCTTTTGCGATAATCCTAGAACCCCTTTCTTCTGTCTCGGTGAATCTCTATTCTCAAAACGAACGAGGCCTCACCGAGATCTTTCATATCAAAGTTTGAGGACAAGAATTTCTTTGTTTCCATTAGTAGATTGATATCACTACTAGCAAGCAAGATATCATCCACATACAAAATTAGGAATATGTACTTTCCATTCTTGAACTTTGCGTAAACGCAATTGTCCTCAACATTTTCCTTAAACCCAAAACCTTTTATCGTTCTATCAAACTTCAAATACCACTGTCTTGAAGCTTGCTTCAATCCGTAGATTGATTTCTTTAGGCGGCATCCCATATTTCCTTTTTCTTTTACGACAAAACCTTTTGGTTGTGCCATATAAACATTTTCTTCCAAATCCCCGTTAAGGAAAGCCGTCCTTACATCCATTTGATGTAACTCTAAATTATAGTGGGCTACAAGTGCCATTATAATTCTGAAGGAATCTTTACATGAGACTGGAGAAAACATCTCATTGTAATCAATCCCTTCTCTTTACGTAAAGCCCTTCACCACAAGTCGCGCTTTAAATCTTTCTATATTCCCTTGGGAGTTATATTTTGTTTTGTAGATCCATTTACCACCTACTGTTTTGGCTCCTTTAGGAATAATTTCTAAGTCCCAAACTTTATTTGTACTCATTGACTTCATTTCATCTTCCATGGCCTTAAGCCACTCTGATGAGTGGTCGCTTCTCATGGCTTCTTCAAATGAGGTGGGATCATCCCCCATCTGAAATTCTTCTGTCTCATAAACTTCATAGTCATCAGTAATAGCTGATCTTCTTATTCTTTAAGACCTTCTAGGTGCCTCTGGCACTCGTTCCATGTTGGGCTGTTGCTGTTCTTCCTCATGTGCGACATTTGGTTTTATAGGTTCCTCAAGGACAGGTTCCTCATGTTCATTCATTGTCGCCACGGGAGAACTTGCAACAGGTGTTGGCACTATAGTGTCCTGCACTGTTGGCGCAACAGCAGCAGGTAGCGTGAAGAATGGTTCTTCAACCATCGGAGTGGGTACATGTACCCTTGTCGGGTACCTTAGAATGGGGTACCCCAAGCAAAACATCAAATGGGTCGCTAAAGTCCCATCTAAAAAAATAATAATAAAAGCTAGAAGGTAAGTCGTGGGCCCCTCACCCACCACGACCGAGCCCCCTGGGTCCTCCCCCTCCTCGCCTCGAGCCTCGAGCAGGAGGCCTCGGCATCCTGACGCAAACTCCGCTTCGTGCGAGGCTCCCTAGGGAAGGCCTCGGCAGGAGGCGCGTTCTCCGTATCGCGCGAGGCCTCTCGCGTGAGGCCTCGACAAGGAGCCTGATCTCTGTCTCGCGCGAGGCCTCATTCTCCGTGTCGCCCGAGGCTAGCTCGTCCGCAGCCCGTCGCCCCCCGCCTCGGTCAACCTCCCGATAGCACGTCACGTCTCATTAATACTTCAACCACTCCCGCAATCTTAGCCGGACGGTGGCTCAACGCCACAGAATGGCCGACGCGACCCGAGGTCGCATCAGCGCCATACCGGCCAGGACAGGGCACAGCGGGGGTTACCGCCCACTGTGTCCTAACTCTGTGTCTACGATCCGTGCCATACCGGCTGGGACAGGGTACGATAGGGGACAGGAATTACCGGCCACTGTGTCCTAACGCTGTACCCACGATCAGCCGCCTGCTCAAGGCCTCGGCACTGTACACTAGGGCCTCGGCGATCTTGGGGTTCGTGCCTGCCGAGACCTCCCCACCGCCGTGCAAGCCTCGGCACCAACTAAATCCCAGTCTCGAGCACAGTCTGTCCACAGTGGCTTGCACGTTCGCCGCCGTGTCCACTCCGAGGCATTCCCAGGGCTCCCACGACGCACAGGATCTGATGGGACAACCACGCCGCCCCCATACTCCAAGGACGAACCTCTCCTATGACCACGCCGCCACAGGAATAGGCCACAGGGCTCGGACGTGCCACCCCTATTGGCACGATGCTGCATAGTAATACATGTACTGTCCTTGTTCTCCCTTCAACTATAAAGGAGAGGACTTGGGCCACTTAGAAAGGGGAGACCGGGTAACACACAAACATGCACACATTCCAGCCGCTTGAGAGCAACGTCTCAGATAGCCCACACGACACCCCGCTGAAAGGTCCTAATGGCTAGAGGGGGGGGTGAATAGCCTAATAAAATTTCTACAACAACACTTAACCAAATGGTTAGACAATTATGAGGCGAAGCGAGTGTTGCGCTAGCCTACTCAAAATGCAAGCCACCTACCACAATTCTAGTTTAGATAGTGTCAATTCACACAAGATCAATGACACTACCCTATGTTAGTGTGCTCTCAAAGGCTAACTAAAGAGCCACACCAACCAAGCATGCAAGCTCTCACAATTAGCTACACTAAAGAGCTTATCAACTAGTTTGCGGTAAAGTAAAGAGAGTGATCAAGAGGGTTATACCGCAGTGTAGATGAATGAACCAATCAATAACGAAGATGAATAACAATGATGACCAATCACCTCGGAATCAATGATGAAGACAATGATTTTTTACCGAGGTTCACTTGCTTGCCGGCAAGCTAGTCCTCGTTGTGGCGATTCACTCACTTGGAGGTTCACGCGCTAATTGGCTTCACACGCCAAACCCTCAATAGAGTGCCACACAACCAACACAAGATGAGGATCACACAAGCCACGAGCATTCCACTAGAGTACCTTTTGGCGCTCCACCGGGGAAAGGTCAAGAACCCCTCACAATCACCACGATTGGAGCCGGAGACAATCACCACCTCCGCTCGACGATCCTCGCTGCTCCAAGCCGTCTAGGTGGCGGCAACCACCAAGAGTAACAAGCGAAATCCGCAGCAAACCACGATCACTAAGTGCCTCTAGATGCAATCACTCAAGCAATGCACTTGGATCACTCCCAATCTCACTATGATGATGAATCAATGATGTAGATGAGTGGGAGTCCTTTGGCTAGGCTCACAAGGTTGCTATGTCAATGAAAATGTGCAAGAGCTATCCCTTGAGCCAGCCATGGGGCTATAAATAGAGCCCCCATCAAATAGAGCCGTTATACCCCTTCACTGGGCAAAACGCGCTCTGACCGGACGCTTCGGTCAAACTGACCGGACGCTGGCCCTTAGCGTCCGGTTGCCCGATGGACGCCACGTGTCATCCCCTTCAAACGCTGTTCGTCAGATTCCAACGGCTACGAAGCTGACCGGACGCTTCGGTAAAACTGACCGGACGATGAAGCCCCAGCGTCCGGTCATTTCCAGTAAGCTCCCCGAGGCATGTTTTTTCGACCGGACGCGTCCGGTCCACCTTGACCGGACACAGACCAGCGTCCGGTGCTCAACCCTACCTACTGTGCCGTCTGATAGCTCGACCGGACGCAGCCTTTCAGCGTCCGGTCACTGAGTGACCCAGCGTCCGGTCAGTAGACCGACGCCAGCATCAATTCGATCAACTCCATTTCAACTCTAACTTCTTCACCCTTGCTCCAATGTGCCAACCACCAAGAATTTTGCATCCGGCGCAATAGAAAATAGACATTTCATTTTTCCAAACCCATCTCAACCCTGCAAACACCTTGTGCACATGTGTTAGCATATTTTCACAAATGTTATCAAGGGTGTTAGCACTCCACTAGATCCTAAATGCATATGCAATAAGTTAGAGCATCCAGTGGCACTTTGATAACCGCATTCCGATATGAGTTTCACCCCTCTTAATAGTACGGCTATCAAACCTAAATGTGATCACACTCTCTAAGTGTCTTGATCACCAAAACAAAATAGCTCCTATGGTTTATACCTTTGCCTTGAGCTTTTTATTTTTCTCTTTCTTCATTTCAAGTTTAAGCCCTTGATCATCGCCATGCCATCACCATTGTCATGCTATGATCTTCATTAGCTTCTTCTACTTGAAGTGCGCTACCTATGTCATGATCACTTGATAAACTAGGTTAGCACTTAGGGTTTCATCAATTCACCAAAACCAAACTAGAGCTTTCACCCGCCGAGACCTGGGACTAGTTCTCTCTCTCCCTTAGCTTGTAACCCCCTACTACGAGCACTTCGGTGCAAGGAATACAAGTTCGATCTCTCAGACTGGACGTAGGGCGCCGACTGAACCAGTATAAATCTTGTGTCTCTTTGCATCACCATCCGGAATCGGGAGCACGCAGAACAAATTCACTGGTCGGTTGAGGACCCCCCGGTCTGAAACACCAACAGTTGGTGCGCTAGGTAGGGGCCTCTGCGTGTCAGTTTCGTCATCCCAGTAGGTTCTGGATGACAGACCCCGTACGACCATTGCGTCTCGGCACCGTGGTTTGGTTCGAGAGCCTAGAGTTCATGTCTCTAGGGCACGAGTACGACATGGTACTCCTCGCTCCTTGAGCCCCACCATCCAATGATGAAGTTACACACCGGCAGCCCAGGCACAGGCGGCGCCTGGGCGGCCGCTCTCGCCGCGCTCACCAGGCACGACACGAGCAAGGCCACCCCGACGCTACGTGAACCCGGGGCGGCACGCCACTCCCCGCCGATATCCTACGACCAGTTGTTGGTATGGGGTCCCTAGCTGGGGACCTGTCTGGCCTGAGCTTGGACAAAGGAAAATCGCCGGTGGCTCACGGCGATGCCCAGTCGTCAAGCTCTGCTCCACCACTCCCTGAAGAACCGACCCCGGTGGAGCAGAATCTGGTGACGGCACCATCCCCATACCCCTTCGGGTTGAGAAATGCCGCCGCTTCTTACGCCTACGCATACGCTGCCGCTCATGAGGATCCCTCAGAGCGCTGCCAGCGCTTTGGTCTCGACCTAAGCACCCACGCCGACTCCTCAGATGAGGACAAGGCATGGCCCGGAGTGGATTTCTCTAGGCTCCACGACTCTGGGGCTTTGCGCCAGTTCTTGGCCGCAAGCGACTACTGCTTTGGTTACTCCGACTCCGACGACGAAGGCAATTACGATCCCACTCGCGAGTGTTTCCACGTCAGGCTCAGGATGCCGAGGGCAGGCGAAGAGGATGAGGGGGCAGGTAGCCGTTCCCCGCTTTGTCTAGGGGCGGGTGCCGCCACGCCCCCACACATTGCCCTGCCGGCCGCACGAAATGAGAACGTCGCTCTTGCACGACCTCAGCGCCCAGACCTAGAGCAGCTCCGTGAGCTCCAGGCCAAGGTCGAACAAGACCAACTCTTTCTGCAGCAGCTTCAAGACTCTCTCGAACAAGAACAGCGGGGCCGCGGCGAAGGCGGGGGAGCCCGACGGAGGGCCCGCGATGTACATCACCGCATCCACGCCGACGAAGGGAGTGAGAAAACCCCAGTCTTCAATTGCACTAGCCAGAACGTCGCGGCTGCGGCAATGCTAATCCGCGCAATGCCCGAGCCTTCTACCACGGAGGGGCAGCGGGTCCGCGGCGAGCTCCGCGATCTTCTAGAGACCGCTGCGGTTCAGCAGGTCAAGAGTTCCACCTCCTGATGGCACGGGGGCGCCTTGAACCTGCCCACGGCGCCGCCTCGGTAGGAGAGGGAAGCCCCGGCTCATCCCAAGCCCGACCGAGCGCCAATAGCCCACAGGGTCCCCATGCTTCTGGACCGCCTCGGTAATCGACGCGAGGTGCAGGGAGACCATGAGGTGGTCAGCAGGCGACGACGCCACGACAACGAGGGGCCTGCTCGGGGCTACCACCCACACCAAGGCGGTCACTACGACAGCGGGGAGGACCACAGTCCTTCCCCTGAACCGCCAGGCCCTGGGTCTTCAGCAGGGCCATCCGCGCTGCTCTTTTTCCCACCCGGTTCCGACAGCCGGCCAATCTCGCGAAGTACAGCGGCGAGACCAACCCAGAGCTCTGGCTTACCGATTACCGCCTGGCCTGCCAGCTGGGTGGCGTGGACAATGACCTGCTCATCATCTGCAATCTCCCCTTGCTCCTATCGGACTCGGCGCGAGCCTAGCTCGAGCACCTTCCTCCCTCGCAAATCCACGACTGGCGCGACTTGGTTAGGATCTTCGTCGGGAACTTCCAGGGCACATACGTGCACCCTGGGAACTCCTGGGACCTTAAGAACTGTCGCCAGAAGCCGGATGAGTCTCTCCGAGACTTCATCCGGCGCTTCTCCAAACAGTGCACCGAGTTGCCCAGCGTCGGCGATTCGGAGATCGTCCAAGCTTTCCTCTCCGGCACCACTTGTCGGGACTTGGTCCGAGAGTTAGGTCAAAATGTGCCGCGCTCTACTGCTACGCTTCTCGACATCGCCACCAGCTTCGCCTCAGGTGAAGAGGCTATCGGAGCCATCTTCCCCGACACCGACACCAAGGGTAAGCGGAGGGACAAGGCCCCCGAGGCCTCAGCCCCCCACCTCCCTAAGAGAAAGAAAAAGGGGTGCCTAGGGAAGCAGGAGGTCTTGGAGGCTGATCTGGTCACAGCCGCAGAACGCAAGAACCCCTGAGGCTTCAAAGGCCCCAGGCCCTTCGACGACATGCTCAAGAAACCCTGCCCTTACCACCAGGGCCCGGTCAAGCACGCTCTTGAGGATTGCACCATGCTGCGGTGGTACTACGCCAAGCTCGGGCTCCTCGACAACGCCAAGCAGAAGGGTGCCGGTGGCTAGGACGAAGACAAGGACGACGGGTTCCCCGAGGTATGCAATGCCTTCATGATCTTTGGTGGGCCCTCGGCCTGCCTTACGACGCGGCAGCGCAAGAGGGAACGCCGAGAAGTCTTCTTGGTCAAGGTGGCCACCCCCCAATACCTCGACTGGTCTCGAGAGGTGATCACCTTCGATCGAGATGACCACCCTGACCATATTCCAAATCCCGGGCAGTACCCACTGGTCGTCGACCCGATCATTGGCAACACCCGACTCTCCAAAGTGTTGATGGACGGAGGCAGCGGCCTCAACATCCTCTACGCCAACACCCTGGAGCTCTTGGAGATCGATCGGTCGAGGCTCCGAGGCGACGTCGCACCCTTCCACGGCATCATGCTAGGGAAGCACACACGACCCCTCGGGCGCATCGACCTTCCTGTCTGCTTTGGCACCCCCTCCAACTACATCAAGGAAGTCCTCACCTTCGAGGTAGTCGGGTTCGGGGGAGCCTACCATGCCATTCTGGGGCATCCGTGCTACGCCAAGTTCATGGTAGTGCCCAACTATACCTACCTCAAGCTCAAGATGCCAGGCCCTAGCGGTGTTATCACGATTGAATCCATGTACGAACATGCATACGACTACGACGTCGAATGCATCGAGTACGCTAAAGCTCTTGCAGAGGCCGAGACCCTCATCGCCCACCTCGACCAACTCAGTGGCGAGGTGCCAGACTCCAAGCATCGCACGGGGGCGTTCGAGCCCGCTGAAACCATCAAACTCATCCTAGTCGACCCCGCCTGCCCCGATGACCGAGCGCTGAGGATCAGCGCCACCCTCGACATCAAATAGGAAGCCGTGCTCGTTGACTTTCTCCGTGCGAACGCCGACATTTTTGCATGGAGTCCCTTAGACATACTGGGCATACCAAGGGAGGTCGCCGAGCATGCCCTGGACATTCGGGCTGGATCTAGACCGGCGAGGCAACGCCTGCGCCGCTTCGATGAGGAAAAGCGTAGGGCCATCGGTGAGGAGATATAGAAACTCTTGGCGGCCAGGTTCATCAAAGAAGTGTCCCATCCAGAGTGGTTGGCTAACCCCGTGTTAGTCAAGAAGAAAAATGGGAAATGAAGGATGTGCATAGACTACACCGGTTTGAACAAAGCCTGTCCAAAGGTCCCTTTCCCATTACCTCGAATCGATCAAATCGTTGATTCCACCGTAGGGTGCGAGACCTTGTCTTTCCTCGATGCGTATTCTAGTTACCATCAGATCAAGATGAAAGAGTCCGACTAGCTCGCGACTTCTTTCATCACACCCTTCGGCATGTACTGCTACGTGACGATGCCCTTCGGCCTTAGAAACGCAGGTGCCACGTACCAACGATGCATGACCTAGGTCTTTGGCGACAACATTGGGTGGACCATCGAGGCCTACGTAGACGACATCGTGGTCAAGACCAGAAAAGCCGAGGGTCTCGTCGACGACTTAAGAATAACCTTCAAATGCCTTAGAGAGAAGGGCATCAAGCTCAATCCTGAGAAGTGTGTGTTCGGGGTCCCCCGAGGCATGCTCTTGGGATTCATAGTCTCGGAACGCGGCATTGAAGCCAACCCAGAGAAGGTCTCGGCCATAACCAGCATGGGACCAATTAGAGACCTCAAGGGAGTGCAAAGGGTCATGGGATGCCTTGCAGCCCTGAGCCGCTTCATCTCATGCCTCGGCGAAAAAGGCTTGCCTCTGTACCGACTCTTGAGAAAGTTTGAGCGTTTTTCTTGGACCCTCGAGGCTGAGGAAGCCCTCGATAGACTCAAGAGGCTGCTCACCAATCCTCCCGTCCTGATACCCCCAGCCATGGATGAGGCCCTCTTACTCTACGTCGCCGCAACGACCCAAGTGGTCAGCGCCGCCGTAGTGGTAGAGAGGCAGGAAGAAGGGCATGCTCTGCCCACCCAACGACCTGTTTATTTCATCAGCGAGGTGCTCTCCAAGACCAAAGCACGCTACCCCCACATCCAGAAGCTGGTCTACGCCGTGGTCCTGGCCTGGCGCAAACTGCGCCACTACTTCGAGTCACACCTAGTGACTGTGGTATCATCCTTCCCCCTGGGCGAGATAGTTCATAACCGGGAGGCCTTGGGCAGGATAGCCAAGTGGGTTGTCGAGCTTATGGGGGAAACCTTGACCTTTGCGCCTCGAAAAGCGATCAAGTCTTAGGTCTTGGCCGATTTCGTGGCTGAATGGACAAATACCCAACTACCACTTGCTCAAATTCAGACGGAGTGCTAGACCCTGTACTTCGACGGATCCCTAATGAAGACCGGGGCAGGCACGGGCCTGCTCTTCATTTCGCCCCTCAGAGTACACATGCGCTACATGGTGCGGCTCCACTTCACCGCCTCTAACAATGTGGCCGAATACAAGGCCCTCATCAGCGGCTTACAAGTCGCCATCGAACTTGGGGCACGGCGCCTCGACGTCCGAGGCGACTCACGGCTCGTTATAGATCAAGTGATGAAGGAGTCAAACTGCCTCGACCCCAAAATGGAGGCTTACTGCAAGCTAGTACGATGCCTAGAAGACAGGTTCGACGGTCTCGAACTAAATCACGTCGCGTGAAAGTACAATGAGGCCGCCGACGAGCTGGCAAAGATGGCCTCGGCACGGGCCCCGGTCCCTCCGAACGTCTTCGCCAGAGACCTCCACAAACCATCCATTAGCCACACCTCGGCAACAGAGGAGGGTCCACCTGTGGAACCCACGATGAAGCTCGACGCTCCCTCTGCTGCCGAGACCCCCTCGACCGAGCCTGAGGTCATGGAAGTCAACGCCGAGCCTCCACAGACTGATCAGAACGTGGATTGGTGAGTCCTGTTCCTTGATTGGCTTGATCGAGGGGAGCTTCCTGACGACAGAACCGAGGCACGACGGCTTGCGTGCCGAGCCAAGACCTATGCCCTCTACAATGACGAATTGTACAGACAAAGTCCCTCAGGTGTCCTCCAACGGTGTATCAGTACCGAGGCGGGCCAAGCCCTACTTTGGGACTTACACGTAGGCGCTTGCGGGCACCATGCGGCGCCTCGGACGCTCGTAGGGAACGCTTTCCGCCAAGGATTCTACTAGCCAACGGCGATCGCTGACGCTACCAAGCTAGTACGCTCCTGCGAGGGATGCCAGTACTACGCCCAGCAGACACATCTCCTGGCCCTCGCCCTGCAAACCATCCCTATCACATGGCCGTTCACCGTGTGGGGGCTTGACATGGTCAGGCCTCTGTAAAAGGCCCCCGGGGCTACACCCATCTACTGGTATCAATCGACAAGTTCTCCAAATAGATCAAGGCTCGTCCAATCAATCGAATCAAATCCGAGCAGGCGGTGCTGTTCTTCACTGACATTATCCACAGGTTTGGGGTCCCCAACACTATCATCACCGACAACGGGATGCAGTTCACCGGCAAAAAGTTCCTGACGTTTTGCGACGACCACCACATTCGAGTGGCCTGGTTGGTCGTAGGACACCCAAGGACCAACGGCCAAGTGGAGCGTGCCAACGGCATGATCCTACAAGGCCTCAAGCCAAGGATTCACAACCGGTTGAAAAAGTTTGGCAAGAAATGGCTTGCCGAACTCCCGTCGGTCATCTAGAGCCTGAGGAACACTCCAAGCCGAGCCACGGGATTCACGCCTTTCTTCCTAGTCTATGGGGCTGAGGCCATCCTCCCCACCGACCTGGAATATGGTTCCCCGAGGCTGCAAGCCTATAACGAACAAAGTAATCGCACCACCCGAGAGGACGCCCTTGATCAGCTGGAGGAAGCCCGAGACGTCGCGCAACTACACTCGGCCAAATACCAGCAGAGCCTGCGACGCTATCAAGCCCGACACGTCCGAGGCCAAGACTTGAAGGTAGGCGACCTGGTGTTGAGGCTAGCACAGAGCAACAAGGGTCGCCACAAGCTGACCCTGCCATGGGAAGGACCGTACATCATCGCCCAAGTACTAAAGTCCGGGACCTACAAGCTGGCCAACGAGAAGGGCGAAATCTTCACCAACGCTTAGAACATAGAACAGCTACGTCGCTTTTATCCCTAAATTTCCAAGCATTGTATATGTCATTTCCCGAAATACAACTAAAAAGCGTTCTTTAGTTGGTCTTATTTTTCGAGGTCTCGGCAATACAATCAACACGACAAGGGAGACTCAGCTCTGCCTTGGCAGAACCAAGCCTCCCTCGGGGGCTAGATAGGGGACTCCCCCTAAGTCCCATGCACCATTCTTTAGTTGTTTTTCGCAAAAATTCCTACGCCAAGACTCTAGCAGGCTCTGACGAATCATTTATAAAGACTCCTCGGACCAAGGTCTGTTTCCTAAGCAAGAGGCCGGTAGAGTCGCGAGACGGCCTACGCCCCCGGGCTATGGCACTCCCTCACTACCTCTCACTCAAGGGACGGCTTAGGCCCCAAAGGGGTATTTTGCAAATGAAATCTGATCAGAAGCAACAGAGGACAAAGGCTCAGAAGCATGAGAAAAACAACTAAGAAACACAAATACTTCAGAAACAAGGGCCTCGATGGCCACAAACGTTATGATACAAAAATAACCCCTGTTCTATCTTTACATAGCCCCAGGGCCTAGATTAAGGCTCGGGGCCTTCAGCACCGGCAGATGGTAGGGGAGGAACCACCTCCTCTTCGAAGAGCGTTGCCAGCGCCGTGCCAGGGCCCTCCGCCGCCTCCATCAGCTTTGCGACCGCCGTGTTGGCCTCCTCGTCATCATCAGGTAGAACATAGCCATCACTGATGGCCGGGAGGTCGACGCCAAGGTAGTGAGAGGAGATGACGGCCATCGCCCGCTTGACACTCGTGTGCAGCGCCCCTCAGAGTCGCTCGCGCACCTGGCTGCTCAGCGCAATCAAGCGACTCCCAAGGGAGATGCCTGACTGAACCCCCTCGACTTCTAAGGCCTCGCAGGTAGAAAGGGTGGCACGTTTTAGTGCCTCGTGCTCCTTGATCTCATTGTCGAGCACTGTCTGCACCGTGCTGGAAGCCTCGGCGGCCCGAGTGAACTCCGCCTCTGACTCTGCACCGTGGAGACTAGAATGAGGTTGAGCCAAAGAAAAAACAACCCAAGTTAGGGATGGAAGCCCATGGGACTCACCTTGGCCTTCTGCTCCTAGCGTTGGGTCTCGGCCACCGCCCTGGAAACTTCACTCCCCAGCTCTGTGTCATACAAAGAAGTTAGGGAGCGAACATAAGGAGAAGGAAACGAAACAAGGGGACTGGAACTCACCCTCGACCGTCCCCCTCAAAACCATAGCCTTGATTTGTGAGGCCTCAACCAAAGCAAGGGCCTCATTCAAAGTGCCCTTGGTCAGCCGGTGCACACTCTCCTCTTCCCCCAGCTGCCCAGCGAGGGCCTTGCCCGAGGCCATTGCTTCTTCAGCTCAGGATCTGAAGGCATCCCGATCGCTGACAGCGCGGGTAAGCTCCTCCTCTAGCTCCTTGATCTGCACCGCCAAGGGGGCGAGCTGTGTCTGGGCTATAGCCGCCTCGACCTTCACGTCGGCACAGCGAAGGCGGAGGTCCTCCACCTCCACGCTTCGTGCCGATAGAAGCTCGTTAGCATCGGCAAGAAGGCCCCTCTGCCGCTGAAGCTGGTCCCAGACTCCCCTCTCCTGCCGGAGGAAGACCGACTTCCCAAGGGACCGAGTCTCGAGCTCCTGAGGAGGCAGAGCAGAGGTCATCGATTGCGACAAAACCGAGAAAAGAACAACGTCACGCGAGAAAGGAAAACACGAACCTGGGCGACTCTGGGCAATTCGTCGGCCACCACGGACAGCGCCGTCTATAGCGACTGCTTTGCCAGCTCGCGGTACTGCTTGAAGGTACTCCAGCACTCGCCCTCGGCCGTGTCCTTGAGGGCGAACAGAGGCTCCCCCTCAGGGTCATCCTGGCTCCGCCACAGTACCCGCGGGTGATCCCACCCGCGGGGCTCGGGTCGCACCCGTACGAGGGCCGAGCTTCCCTCGCCCAAGAGCGGCGCCAGCTGCTCCACGGCGTCGGTCTCCTCGGCGTCGACCACCTCCCGCGCCCGGGAAGTATCGTCGGAGGAGATCGGATAGACCTCCGTCTCCCGGGCGCTCTCCCGCAACAACGGCGGGCCCTAAGCCAAGGGCATGGCTGAGGCCTCCGCCGCCTACATCTCCGCCTCCTGCACAGACGGCCTCGCCGCCATCACAACGGCCATGGTGACCTCGGGGGCTCCGGCCTCTACAATCACGGCCTCGGTGGTCTTGGGGGCTCCGGCCTCCGCCATTGTGGCCTCGGCAGATGTAGAAATGCCGACCACGGACACTGTGGTCTCGGCGGTCGTAGGCACCGGGGCCTCCATCGCCTCAGCCTCCGAGGCCCCAGGAGCCTCAGCAACAAAGGGCACGATGGCCCCATCCGACCGTGTAGGGGCCGCCTCGGCAACCCCTCCTTGGGCGGCCGGTTCCTTTGGGTCAACCCTCGTCGATGCCGCGCCACGTTGGATGGCGGCTTGTGCCTCTGCCACCCAGTGGACGGAGGATCTAGGGCTCGCCTTAAGTGCCTTGAGGGGCGCCAAGGGGAGGTTGTCCATAGGCCGCTTCCAACTAAAGAAAATTAACCTACAGGGTCAGCGCGAGACCAAAAAAGCGAACGGAAGACACTATGACCCTGCCAAAAATACACTTACTTAGAACAGGGCGGCCCCCGCTTCGCCACAGCAAACCTCATCTGCAACAGCAGAGGCGGCGGCAGTGGCATCGCATCCATATCCATCGGTGCCGGTCGGTCCTCAGCGGACCTCGGCGCCCCTTCGGTCCTCTGTGGGGGCGGTGGCATTGCCTCCACCACCACCTGCTCCGCCACGGCCGCCGAGCCTACCGGGCTGACGGTGCGTTTGCCTAACGCTCGCGCCTCGGGCGTATCGGCCTCGGCCCCGGAGCGGGCAACCGCTGGCCCCGGGTCCGCTTCTTCTCCCCTTCCCAGGGGTGCCGGGCTGCTTGCCGACGCCCCGGGCACCACCTCCACGACATCAGGAAGGTGGTCTAGGGGACCTCGCCCTCCCTCACCCTTGTCATTCCCGTCCGAGGCCTCCGTCGACAATGATGTCGATGAGGATTCCTCCAACGGGAGACCATCCTTCCGTTGCTGACGGCGGTGCTTATCCAATGCCTCGCGCGCAAGGATGTGCTTCTTGCGCTTTGCCGCCTTAGCGTCCTTTCGCTTCTTCTGCGCGTCGGCGTGAGCACGATTGATCGCCCGCTGCCCCGCGTCCTTGGGAACGGGCGGTGGGGAGGAGCGCACGTCCCTCATCCCCTGAAGGAACGACAAACGCACATAAGGAAACAAGGGATAAAGGGAGATTGAGGAGGCTTAGAGGCCACAGCGGCACTCAACTTACCAGCGAAAGGAACCCCCGCGACGGTCGCATCGCGAAGGGGGTCAGGTTGCCGCCCCTCAACTTCGCATCTACCGTCTCCCCCACCCGACGGAGAATTTCCTCGTCGAAGAGGGCGGAGGAAGACATCCAGGTGCCTTCAACGGGCTCACCCGGCCTCATCTTGAACAACCGCCGCCGTCGAGCCATCAGCGGCAGCACCCTCCGGCGGTGGAAGGCAGCCACGACCACAGCGACCGTGAGGCCATGGCTCCACAGCCTCGCCAGCCCCTCTAGGAGCGGCTCCAGCTTGGGCTAGTCGACCTTCGGGACGCCCCACTTCCATTTCTCCGAGCAACTCCCCATAATCCGCCCAGTATAAGGGGGAAGTCCTCTATCATCGTTGCGGAGGTAAAACCAACTCGTGTACCACCGGCGGTTGGAGGACGCGAGTTGGGCCGGGATGTAGAGGTGCAGGCGGTCCTGACACACTTGGAGAGTGCAGCCTCCGGCCCTCGATGCCTTCCTCTTACCCAATGTGCCCATTGGCTTGGTAGTATGCCCCACCCGGAACAGGTGGAGCCACAAATCCCAATGGGGAGCGATTCCCAAATACCCCTCGTAGACGGCAACAAAGATAGCCGCCTGAGCGATGGAGTTGGGATTAAAATTATGGAGCTCCACGCTGTAATAGTGCGGGAGCGCCCGCATGAACCGGTCCGCTGGGACGCCGAGGCCGCGCTCATGGAAGGAGACGAAGCTCACGACGTAGCCGTCACGGGGCCTCGGCTCCGGCTCGCCGTACGGAGCAATGCACTCTGGCCTACTAGGGTCTGTCACCGGGCGGAGGAGTCCACCGTCGACAAGCGACTGGAGCATCTCCTCGGTGACGTCCGACGGATCCCAAGGGTCTGCCTCAACAACGACGACGTTGCCGGCCATGGGTGTGATGGAGGAATCAGGCGCGGCGGTGAGTTTTTCTCTCTCCCTCCCACACTCTCGCTTTTTCCTCGCTTTCTCCCTAGGCTCGCTCTTCTCTCTTCTTCTTCTCGGCACCCGCTGCTCTAGCGACGGCTCGATAGAGGCGGTGCTAATACAGGCAAGGTAAGACGAGGAGGGGCAAGATTCCTCAAGTATTTATGCAGGGAGGAGGCGAAATGAATGGGCGATGAAATCGGGGAGGTTTTCCCCCGTCCGGCACGATTAACCACGAGCCGATTTTGGCGGCCCACGTGCCCACGTCTCCCGCATTAAATGCGAGGACAGTTACGTCCCGTCCATCATGTCGCGCTCGGCCACTACGGCAGCAGGCGTCGTTTCGCCTCCCCATGAAACCGCCTCAAAAGGCGCCCCCCCATGGCCGAGCCAATAGGGAAGATATTTCCCGCGGCCTGTTCCTTTCATAGGAAGGAACCAGGCTCTGAGCCTATTACGATCCAGGGGTTCGAAAGCTAGACCCCAAAGGGTTTCGATAGCTGCCCCAGGATAACAGAGTCAGGGGCGACTGCGGGCGAGCCTATATGGGGACGAGACCCAAGCGAGCGAAATGCTTGGGACGCCCAAAGTCGTGTCCGAGACCAGTAGGAAAGTATCCGAATCGGATCCCACCGTAGGGAGGCACCGAGCCACCGAGGCCCAACGAACGGCCTCGGCACCCACTAGAGAAATCCTCTGGTACTCTTAGAGTGTGTCTCTAGACCGCTAGCCATCCCCTAACGAACAGGGTTCGGGCCTCCACTCGGACTACCCGATAACAGCTCACCGGAAGTGCCACCGCTCGTGCCCATTGAGGGTAGCGAGGCACATTCCACCCCTCCTTCCGAGCGAAAAGGAAGCGCGAGGGTCGCATAAAAAAGTCAGGGGAACCCCTGACGGCCTTCTCAGAGGCTAGGGGGCTCCTCCTACAAATATGCCGAGACCCCATGACCCAGGCTCGCGCCCAAAGGGGCCTCGGCAAACAAACCCTCATGCGCGAGGGGCGTATAAAAAGTCAGGAGAACTCCCGACGGCCCTCTCACGTAGAGGCTAGGGTCTCTTCCTGCAACCTTGCCAAGACCAGAATGGGCTCGGCAAACTAACCCTCCGTCCAAACGAAAAGGACATGTGAAGATCAGATGAAAGGGCCAGAACACCCAAGACAAAGACAAACAATCCAAAAACCGCGCTAGAGGTTTTGCTATAAACACGATAAAGGGCACCAAGCCCGTTACGGTCCAGGGGTTCAAAGGCTGGACCTCCAAAAAGTTTCGACAGCCGCCCTAGGGCAACAGAGTCAGGGACGACATCGGGGCGAGCCTACGAATGGCCCAGGCCCAAGCGAACGGTCGCTCGGGGCGTCCTAAGTCATGTCCGAGACCGGCGGGGAAGTATCTGAATGGGATCCCACCGTAGAGAGGCACCGAGCCACCGAGGCCCACGAACGGCCTCGGCACCCACTAGAGAAACCCCCTGGTACTCTTGGAGTGCGTCTTTGGACCGCTAGCCGTCCCCCAGCAAATGGAGCTCGGGCCTCCACTCAGACTACCCGCTAACAGCTCACCGGAAGTGTCCACGCTCATGCCCATCGAGGGTAGCCTGGCACATTCCACCCCTCCTTCCGAGCGAAAGGAAGCATGAGGATCATACCCAAAGTCAGGGGACCCCTGACGAACCTCTCGCTCTGTGCGGAGGCTAGAGGGCTTTCTTCCTGCAGCCTCGCCGAGACCCCCGCAACCCGAACTTGCGCTTGGGGGCTCGGCAAAATGCAATAAGAACTACTCGTTCAGACACGGAAACGAAGAAAGCCCCTGGAGGAGTAACTCCACTCCTCTAGGGGCTCGGGGGCTACACCCGGCGGGTGCGCTCGCGCGCACCCACCGGAACCTCAAAATACAAACCCCAATTCCTACGGGGCAGGTATGAACCAAGCCTCGGCAAAACCTCAGGGGGAGTGCACGCATTCCCCCCGAGGCCCAGGGGCTACTGTCAGGTACCTTAAAATGGGGTACCCCAAGCAAAACATCAAATGGGTCGCTAAAGTCCCATCTAAAAAAATAATAATAAAAGCTAGAAGGTAAGTTGTGGGCCCCTCACCCGCCACGACCGAGCCCCCTGGGTCCTCCCCCTCCTCGCCTTGAGCCTCGAGCAGGAGGCCTCGGCATCCTGATGCAAACTCCGCTTTGTGCAAGGCTCCCCAGGGAAGGCCTCGACAGGAGGCGCGTTCTCCATATCGCGGGAGGCCTCTCGCGCGAGGCCTCATTCTCCGTGTTGCCCGAGGCTGGCTTGTACGTGGCCCGTCGCCCCCCGCCTCGGTCAACCTCCCGACAGCACATCACGCCTCATTAATACTTCAACCACTCCCGCAATCTCAGCCGGACGGTGGCTCAATGCCACAGAATGGCCGACACGACCCGAGGTCGCATCAGCGCCATACCGGCCAGGACAGGGCACGGCGGGGGTTACCGGCCACTGTGTCCTAACTCTGTGTCTACGATCCGCGCCATACCAGCTGGGACAGGGTACGACGGGGGATGGGGATTACCGGCCACTGTGTCCTAACGCTGTACCCACGATCAGCCGTCCGCTCAAGGCCTCGGCACTATACACCAGGGCATCGGCGATCTTGGGGTTCGTGCCTACCGAGACCTCCCCACCGCCGTGCAAGCCTCGGCACCAACTAAATCCCGGTCTCGAGCATAGTCCATCCACAGTGGCTTGCACGTTCGCTGCCGCATCCACTCCGAGGCATTCCCGGGGCTCCCACGACGCATAGGATCTGATGGGACAACTACACCGCCCCCATACTCCAAGGATGGACCTCTCCTACGACCACGCCGCCATAGGAACAGGCCACAGGGCTCGGACGTGCCACCCCTATTGGCATGGCGCCGCATAGTAATACATGTACTGTCCTTGTTCTCCCTTCAACTATAACAGGAGAGGACTTGGGCCACTTAGAAAGGGGAGACCGGGTAACACACAGACACGCACACATTCCAGCCGCTTGAGAGCAATGTCTCAGACGGCCCACACGACACCCCGCCAAGACCTAGGACTAGTTCCCTCTCTCCCTTAGCTTGTAACCCCCTACTACGAGCACTTCAGTGCAAGGAATACAAGTTCGATCTCTCAGACTGGACGTAGGGCGCCGATTGCCTGAACCAGTATAAATCTTGTGTCTCTTTGCATCACCATCCGGAATCAGGAGCACGCAGAACAAATTCACTGGTCGGTTGAGGACCCCCCGGTCTGAAACACCGACAACCCTCTTCTCCTGTAGACTGATTTCTCGTGCTACCATGCTCCCCCTGATCATGTTATCCTTTAAGAACACAGCGTGTCTTGTTTCTACAATCTTCGTATGTCTGTCAGGACAATAGAAGTGATATCCTTTTGATCTTTCTAGATAGCCAATAAAATGACAGCTGACTGTCTTGGAGTCTAACTTTTCTATGTTTGGGTTAAACACTGTTGCCTTAGCCAGACAGCCCCACACACGCAAATGGTTAAGTGAGGGTTCCCTTCCTGTCCATAATTCATACGGTGTTTTAGGCACCGATTTGCTTGGTACTCGATTAAGTATGTGAATGGCGGTTTTCAGTGCCTCCATCCATAAACTAATCGGTAATGTGGAGTAACTTATCATGCTTCTTACCATATCCATTAAGGTACGGTTACGTCTTTCAGCCACTCCATTCTGCTGAGGCTCCCCCGGTGTGGAGTACTGAGCGACTATGCCATTTTCCTGTAGAAACTTTGCAAACGGTCCAGGAATTTGGCCATATGGGGTATGTCGCCCATAGTACTCTCCACCTCGGTCTGATCGTACTATCTTGATTTTCTTATTATGCTAATTTTCAACTTCAGCTTTAAATATTTTGAATTTATCCAATGCTTCTGATCTTTCTTTAATTGGATAAATATTGCCATAACGAGAGTAGTCGTCTGTGAATGTTATAAACGAATCATAACCATCCACACTTTTTACAGGAAAAGGACCACATATGTCTGTGTGGATTATTTCTAAAATTCTCATGCTTCGTTTGGCATCTTTCTTAATTTTTTTGACATACTTTCCTTTGATACAATCAACACATTGTTCTAAATCTGAAAATTCTAAGTGCGGGAGAATTGATTCCTTAACCAATCGTTCTATTCTACCCCTTGAAATATGGTCCAAGCGACAATGCCATAATTTTGAAGAGACAGTATCAATTCTCTTCTGCTTCTTAGTTACATTCGCAGATGGGGAATCATTCACATTCTCATTGCATACATTGTTCGGCAAGAGATAATAAATAAAGCTTGTCTTGTTAGAAGGCAAGACCAACACATTTATTATCAACCAGTATCTTACACTTGCCACCACCAAAATGGCAATCAATTCCATCATCATCAAGTTTTGAAACGCTTATCAAATTTCTACACAAAGAGAGAACATAAAGTACTTCTTTAAGTCTAAGTATAAAATCATTATTCAATTCTAAAGAAAAAACTCCAATGGCTTCAACATTGGCTTGCACTCCATTTGCAACTTTAATCGTTCTTTCTCCTCTTCGTAAGGTTCTCGTCCCACTTAACCCCTGTAAGGAATTTACAACATGAGTAGTTGCTCCTGAATCAACCCACTAAGTGGATTTATGATAACATAAATACAGGGCTTCATCTACAAATGTAATAAATTCATCACCTTTCTTTAGCAGAGATTTCAAGAAATCTAGACAATCCCTCTTGTAGTGTCCCTTCTTGAAGCAGTGCTTGCACTGATCTTTTTCAGCTCCACCATACCGCTGATTCTCAGAATCCTAGGGTTTCTTTCCCTATGAATTGGAGGAAGAGGCCTTATCCCACTTAGGTTTCCCTTGTGGTTTAGAATTCTTGCCATTAAAGTTCTTTCTTTTGTTATCCTTCACAAAATGAGCGGATTCACCCTGTGAGGACTTTATCCTCTCCTCTTCTTGAGCACATATTGAGATGAGTCTTTCTATGCTCCATCTTTTAGGCTGCATATTGTAGTTCACAATGAAGATGTCATATTCTTTTGGCAAAGAAGCAAAAATCAAATGAATCAAGAAATCATCCTCCTTCAAATTCATTTCCTTTAGCTTAGATGCCGTAGTGTTCATCTTTAAAATGTGCTCTCTTATGCTACCACCAGTGAATTTCTCATTCACAAGCTTCTTAATCAGTGAACTTGCTATGGCCTTGGTAGACCCAGTAAACTGACTCTTGATTTTCTCAAGATATTCTGTGGTAGTAGCACATTTAGGGATTGAGCCCCTTATCTGTTCTTCTATGGTGGCCTTGGCCACCAACAGACACTTGCGGTTGGAGAGAGTCCATTGCCTATGTTCAAGGTCATATTTCATTCTTATTTCAGCATGATCACGCTTTCAAGCAGCGAAATCAACGTCAGATTCATTTTCACCTCTCACTGGGTCCTCTAGCTCAGTAGAATACGGTGAGGTGATGGCAAAATCGACCTCTCCCAACTTAAGTTCCAATTCATACTTCTCCTGCCACACACGGTGATTGCTCCCATTGAGTGTCGGAATGTTGGCAATGTTCACAATGCATTTGCCTCCTAAAACCACACCAGAGCAAGTAAGAAACATTTATACATAAAATTTCATGCTTTAACTCAATGTTGGTCAAATTAAAACTTATAATTCATCCATGCAAACATTTTACATCACCGTTGGGCAGAAGTAAAATTAATGCATAATTTCTCATGGGTTAAAATTATAATATTGTTATTAACAATGTTGGTCAGAAAATAACAACATCATAATCTCATCAAAATTATCAGAAATTCATCACTTCTCTTAAAATTAAATTATCCCGTTGGTTCAAATTTAATCAAAGAGAACAATAATTATCATGCACAGCCGAAACTTAATAATCTTTCATATTATTATTTTCCAGAAGTACTAAAAATTCACTGTTTTCTGGGCAAAATATCATTGGATAAAAACTATGTCAAAGACTGCTTCTGAAAAAAAAACAAAAAAAGTTTCATCTTCTTCTTCAATTTTGGCCCGAAGGCCCATCTCGCGCACGCGGCCCATGCTCGCTCGCGCGCGCTGCGCAGGCTCCCCGCGCACCAGGCCCTAACCTGGGCCTGGGTTGGTATTTGGCGTGCCCACCTAGGCCATATTGAGCCCAGTAGCCGCGAGCACATCTGGTCCGTTCATCCCCATCGAACGGTTGTCCGTTTCCATCGCGGGATTAAAATCGCGTCGGCTGACACATTTCCAAAACCCTAACTCATTTTCTTTTCTCCCCCCCCCCGCCTCTCTCAGTGGCACAGCAGTGGCGGTGCCCATGGCGACCGGCCACCACCGGCAAGGAGGAAGGGCACCCACCGGAGCAAGGTACCCGCCGGAGTAGATCCGGTCACCCCGCCACTTCTTCTTCCCCCCCCTTCTCTGTTAGCCACGCACAGAGCAGCAGCAGGTGGCGGCCACCCATGGCGGCCGGAGGAGGGGAAACGGCGGCACCGCCGCAAAGCTTCTCGCCGGCGCGCGCGTTCGCCGAAGGCTGAGCGCGCCGTCGTCGAGTTGCCCTGCGTCGGTGCCCTGACCGGCGTCTGCGTTAGTCGGTCCGGGTTCCAGTCCCGCACGTCGGCGAGGGCCGACGGCTCGGTCTTTGTCCCGCGCGGTGGCGATGGCGCCAGCGGGATGAGGGCCCAGGTAGGACCCCATTCATCCATTCATGTTAGGGTTAGGGTTAGGGTTCGTTCATGTTCTTTTCGATCTGAAATTGGTTCAATCGTTCGATCTTTCTTTTCAATAAACCTGGCTCTGGTACCAATGTTAGTTTCATATTCATTCATATTCATCAGATCGGGATACATCATAATAGGAATACATGTTCATGATTCACAGTATATACACAAATCCTAATACATGAACTACAGAGACATAAAAAGGAGAAAGGAGATAGGTGGAGTATGAAGTCGCAGACCATCGAAGGCCGTAGTGGTCGGAGCAGTCGGAGTGGTGGAAGCGCCGGCCGGGTCCTCGTTCGCGGATGCCATCTGCGCGCCGGCAACGACGTTCGGTGGAGAGAGGAGTCGGTGCAGTGAAATGGTAGCGCAGTGTAACGGGAGCCCACCAACCATGTAGGGTTGGACGCCCCCGATCAAGGTGCGAGAACAAGGCCCAAAAGGCCGTTGGGCCGGAGATCAAACTAACACACTAAGCGTAGCATGGATCCAAACCCAAAAATCTAAAGGACACCAAATCCTCACCGTCCGTACCCAGGTCCACCTATGCACATCACGACGTACGTATCCCACACCCACACAAGGCAAGAAATACATGCGCACCCGCTTGCATCATTCACAGCAATCTCCTTAGGAGTACTTTCCAAGCAAAAGACCGCCTCCAACCAGTCCGGTTTTCACCCGGTAAGCACACGGGCCCAAAAGTCCGTTTGCTTAGCGGAGTCCACCCGTACGCCGTCCGTCCGTCCGTCCGCGACAGGCAACACACCGAGCCGAGACCCACAGGGGCAGCACCGCCGTTCCGTTCCGCGCCACGCCAAAGCCAGCGCGGGCACACCACACGTCGCTGTCGTGTCGCGCGTCGGCCCGGAGAACGCGTACGCCGCCCGTCTCCCTCCCTCTCCTCTCCCCGCGATAAAAGGGCCTCCCCTTCCCCCTCCTCCCCCACCCCATTTCCCACCCTCACCTCACCTGGTCGGCGGTAGCTTACCTGCCTCTCCGCACACAGGCTCCTTGCTGCCGCCTGCCGGGGCTTTACTCTGAACCACGCCGAGCCGCCGCGTCACAGCAACTTCTACTCCTCTCATGGCGCAGCGCGACAAGAAGGTGGAGGAGCCCACGGAGGTTCGCGCGCCGGAGCTCACGCTGTGCGCCAACAGCTGCGGCTTCCCGGGCAACCCGGCCACCAACAACCTCTGCCAGGCCTGCTTCCAGGCCGCCACGGCTTCCTCCGCCTCCGCCTCCGTCTCGCCGCCGGTGTTCCAGTTCGACGAGCAGCAGCAGCAGCAGGCGAGGCCGTCTGCGCCGGCGGTGTTCGCCGACCGGCCCGCGGAACCGTCTCCGTCCAGCCCGGCCCGGACGTCTCCGTCGTCGGCGTCGTCGTCCGTCAACCGGTGCCAGAGCTGCCGGAAGCGGGTCGGGCTCACGGGGTTCCGCTGCCGCTGCGGGGAGCTCTTCTGCGGCGCGCACCGCTACTCGGACCGCCACGACTGCTGCTTCGACTACAAGGCCGTCGGCCGGGACGCCATCGCAAGGGAGAACCCCGTCGTGCGCGCCGCTAAGATCGTCAGGTTCTGATCGGAGCGACAGCCAGCGGCGGCGTCTCCATCGGAGCCGGACGGACGGGCGCCGTACGGTGATCGGCGGTGATTCGGTGGATCGGTCCATCTCCCCTCTAGAATCCCTTCCTCTCTCTCTTTTTTACTTCCTTTGTTTTTCTTTTTCTATTGTTATTATTACAAGAAAAAAAAGATTAGAAGGTGATCGATCGAATCCATGGAGGGTGTTGAGAATTATTCCATCCATGACCCCCTGAGGTGGAAGAAAAGCGTTGGGAAAAAAAAAGAAAGAAAAGTCATGGGAGGCAGAGAAAGAAGGTGGGATGAAAAGAACAGTGCGATGATAATGTTATTGTAGCGGCGGTGGTTGGCCAGTTGGCGGGAAGCGATAGGGTTCGGTTTGGTGTGTTGTGCTGCTGCCTGCAATCACAAATCTCTCTCTCTAATATACATTTTTATACCTTGTATAATTATTTAAATTATATATGGTTGGCAAGTTGCCATATCGCCCAGCTCGAGCTACTAGTACAATATTCCATTCCATTGGTGGTGGTTTGTCATGACAGCTAAACCAACCATTCATGTGTTTGCGTTGTACCATTATGGTTGGATGGATGGGTTAGCTCACCAGCTGCTTGGTGGTGATTGGTACGTGCACCTGGACAGACAGTACACGGCCATCTAACCCCGTTCTTCTCCTCTGTTTCCGAGGCTTATCTTCGTCTCAGCTTGTGTGTAATCTAATCTAGTATCTAAAGGAGAAAAAGCTGTACTACTCGAGCTGGAAAAAGGTGCACCAGATCAATAATCTTGATGGGAAGTCTGATGAATATCCAGGCCAAGAACAGGAATCCTAAGTATACTTAGGTGCCGCGTGCGTCGATCGACGACGGCGACGGCGACCCCCCGCTTGCCGACCGGCGGTTGCGATTGCGAGTGAGAGAGTTCGCCCGACGCCCGCGGCCATGACGTCTCCGCGGTCGCAGAAAATCTGCATGCGCTCGCCTTTGTCTCCTCGCGGCCGGTGGTGGTGGTGGTGGTGGTGGTGGTGGAGGTGGAGAGGATATCTTCCGGTTCCGCCGCCGCGTCCACTTGCCGCGATGCGCAGGCATCATGGCGCACGGCAGTGGCACAGGTCGGCGGCCGCGCTCGGTGCTTTATTCTATTTTATCTTAGCGTCTCGTAGTGGTCGAGCAGCCACAACCCGCAATCAAAAATGCATGGCAGCGCCGGCCGTCGTGGACGCCACGCGGCCCAGGCTGGAACTGACCGCGACGGGACGCGAGGGATCTCTTTCGCTCGCCTTTCTCTTCTTCCGGGAGACGGAGACGGCGGCGCCGTGACGCTCGCGCCGCCTCCGGTCGGCCCGTCGTACTCGGTCGCGTCTGGCTGCTGCCGTTGCAGTGCTGCCCGAGGCTGGGCGAGCCGTGTCCGGGTTCACCGTCCTCTGCCTCCGTTTTCCGACGGTGATGACCTGTTCGGCCTCGCGACGGGTTTCAGGCCAGTATACATGAATGTGAATCTGCTGGAGTTGGACTTCCTCGTTTCTCGGCTCTTGGGCGCGCGCGGCTGTACCAGGGGTTAGAGGTGTGACATACAGGGTGTTTAGATACTAATCAAGGTTTTAAATCTCTGACTAAGGGTTTTAGCGGACGACCTATAAAACAGCTATAGTGGAGGCTAAATAGAGCTATAGCGGGCTATAGCCGCTAATTTATACATAAACACAAATAGCTTGATCAGCCTCAAACAGCAATAGCCGGCTATAGCGGGAGATTTAAAACCTTGATACTCATAAAAAAATAAATTACATAATACGTCAGTGATCCATGAGATAAATTTATTAAGTCTAATTATCAAATCATTGACTAATTAGGCTTAAAAAATCCGTCATTAGCACATGTTTACTGTAGCAACATGTTATCAAATCATATAGGCTCGGTCAACTGGAATGTGTATTATCTATATGGGAGATCTTCCAATCGAGAAGATCCATCGATCTGAGACGAAGAGAAAGGGCCAATGAGTACTAATTAGGTTTAAAAAATTCGTCTTGCAAAATAGTCTCAATATGTGCATTTAGTTTCGTAAATAGTCTATATTTAATACTCCATGCATATGTCCAAACATCCGATAAGACAGCGACTAAAGTTTAGAAGGTGGAACCAAACATCCCCCCATAGTTATACCTTATGCTAGAATAGATCCTACTCCGTACTATCTATCTTAAACTAACTAGAGTTTAACAATCCCGCTATTCCAAATTATAAGATGTTTGCTATGTACTCCCTCTATCCTTAAATATCTATCGTTTGCGCTTCCCAAGAAACAACTTTGATTAAATATATATTAAAACAATATTAATATTTATAGTACATAATTAGTATCATTAGAAAGATCTTTGAATCTAGTTTTTAATAAATTTATTTGGAGATACAAATGTTGCACTTATTTTTAATAAATCGAGTCAAACTTATGGCACGCACACCAACTATGATAAATAAAACGGGACGGAGAGAGTATATAAATATACACTATATTGTAGGAAAGTCAAAATATCCTATAATTGAGAACTGATGAAGTATTTAGCTAAGTTCATACAAAAGTACTAATCCTTATGACATTAAATAAGTATTGTTATTTTTTTTATAAAACATTTTTTATATTATACCTATTTAATGATATCATAAATACAATATTTTTCTATACTCTCTTTGCCCAGAACAAATTTCGACCATTAATTTCTCTTACAATATGCTGTCATTTACCAAAAGATGAAACTTATATCAGAGACACTTTGAAAATAAGTGTATTGATGCAAATTAAAGCTTATGTCAAACTTGTATGTAATTTGGCTAATTGTTGATCGAACTTTATAAAATTTGACATTTTCTTTGTCAGGTAAACTTTTTTTTTTCCATTATGAGATGGTGGCTCTACGTTCCACTGCTACGCGTTTTCACCGAACATCGTATTCAACGGTTAGCCAAATTTGTACGTTCCTTAAATCCTTACAGTATGTCACATTTTTTCGTATACAGTAATAAAATTTGACTCCTCGTGTAAAATAGCTTTGGTTAGAATTAGTTTGGTTTTACTTACTTAGGCGAAACCTAAAACAAGGGACCTGTCTAGTTTAAACTCGAGTGTTTTAAAGGCAACCAGCACACGGGTGTTTTGTGCAAAGAAAACACATGAATTCTAGGAACCAAAAAACCGTGTGTTTTATTGGAAAGTAACACACGATTTTGGGCAGCCTATGCAACAGAAGAGTGCCAGCAGAGAAAGGAAAAATCATTTATTTTTTTTCTAAACTAGCACACGAAATCCATCCAGAGAGAAAAACCGTGTGTTTTAGGAGGAAGTAGCACACGGATTTTGTTATAGTTGTAATTGTGCAAGTCAGCCCAGAAACCAGAAAACGAAAAGGCCCTTGTTATCAAGTCACAGGCCCATCAGCCCAGCAACAAAAGCACCTACTTAGGAAAGAAGCAAACCCCACGCACAACAGATCGACAGATCTGTTCGTGAGGAAGACCTATGCTCTGCTCACGCAGAGCAGGGGAAAAGGGGGGAAAATCACCAGATCCAAAGAGACTAGGCTCACCTCAACATCATCCAAGGTTAGTACACCCCAGATCCAAGGATTACATGTGTTAGATCCCTGCAATATGTCCTCATCAACAGACAAATAGAACTCATTAGTTTGCAAACCAACATACAAAGAGCACAATGCTGCTTAGATTTCCCTACTAAATAACAAAGAGTACAATGCTGCTTAGATTTCCCTACTAAATAACTGGTGGAGGAAGAATTTGTTAAAACAAGTAGTAAATTAGTGCTGGAGAACCTCCAGGAAAACAACAGAACAAACAGAACCCAATCTCTACAAGCACTTTTGCCGGCAAAACACAGATATATCTTATGCATCTGCTATATTTTCAAGTAACAATTTACAATATGGATGGGCACTCAGTACCAAATTTTGACCTGACAACATCAGAAGGGATCAAGAAATGGCAAGAAGCCATACAGTTCATGTACCAGACTACCTAGGTACTAGTTACTTTAAATAATAATTTACCCAGTGCAAGTAGACATATGTCAATGAGTATATATGTTAAAATAGATGCAGGCGGGACAGTATGCATTTCCAAATGCTATGTTCACAAATCTATCAGAGATCAGTTACAATGACACAAATGAGCAATTACTTGAGGTAAAAAATCACAATTCATAGATGCATTCAAAAATTAATAATATCTCATAAAAAGCAAAATAAGTACTCAGATGCTACCTCTTTTTTAATGAAGCAGAATAGTATGTATATGATAACAAGCAGAGTTGATGATTATCCAACATCAATGAACATGGCTAATTCATATTGTAAGGTTCATAAGTCAACCACCAGTCTACCATGGACAGGGCTAAAACGGGATATCCTATGCGGATAAAAACGGGATATCCCAATAAATATGGAAAAATGAAAATAGTAAAAAAAATTCGTCATGCATGTTTTCAGAATTACCAAAAACAGCAAAATTGAAAGCAGTCGGAATGATTGTCAATACGAAATCGAGCGAGTTAAATGTAGAAATTGCTATGGGATGGACCAGGATTTATCCCTACCACTTTTACCCCTATCTCCAACTGAGTGCATCACGGGGCTATGAACAATTGAGCCCGCCGCCGCCGCCGCCACAGAAGCAGAGTAGGTGGGTGGAGACAATGGCGACGCAAACCTAGAAGAGCAGCCCCTGGACAGCGCCGCCAGCATCGTGCACGTACGACCACGACGCGCAGAGCGGCGCGGACTCAGCGCGACATCTCCATCGGCAGCCGGGGAGCCGGGACGGATGCGGCTACACTAGCAGGAAGCTGAGGCGAGGCGAGGCATTTGGAAGGAGAAGCAGGCGGTTGCGTCCGGACACTGCAAGCCAGCACCGGACCTTTCAGGTCTAGGATGTGACATGTCTCATACACCAAGCGAATTCATGATTTACGCATAGAACCCAGATTCTTATTTGACATTCAATTCTATTCTCAACAAATTTAAAAGGTGGCTGGCAGTTTCCAGATCTCAACAAGCCTGTACTCGGGCAGTCGAGCATCAGGCATTTAGATAATTAGATGAACCGTGCTAGGAGAAAATACTACAGGCCAAGAAAAAACACCCGAGCCGAAGACTGGAAACACCCAAGATGAATAATTTCAGCATTTTAACTCCAGGAAAAGACATGAATGTTGAGTGTACATTTTCGTTCTCGACTGTACAATGATTTAGGATGTTTGCCGTAAAACATCATTGCCTGTAACTCCATACACAGCAAGTGCTGAGGCACTAGTAGTAGCCCATTTGCACAGCGCATGTGTAGGGATGCATTTACCAAATGTTAAACGCCGGGAACAACCGCATTCCTGCCTGTAAAAGTTTTTCCTACTGATGCCAGCAGCCACTTCAACGTTTTAAATCCAGCACGACGGTTCAGAGGACGCTAAAAGGCACACTGTAAACAGATGATGATGCCTTCGTTCACATTCGGTACCGTAGAAGTTGCTGTCCAGCAAAAGCGAAAGCAACAAATGGTTAGTCCACATAGATATGATTCCTACAAATGGTGTGTGCGCTTTATTTTGTCAAGCTCTTGTTGTAAACAGTTAAGCACACTGGCTTTCTTATTTTGTACTGGTTATGGACTTGTTATCAAGAAATTATGAAAGACGGTAAACAGTAAATATCTCTAGAATTTGGAGTTTTATATGTAGCCAGATAGCTCCTATCTCTATTTTCCCCTCAACAATCAAAAGAGTACAGGTTCATTTGCAATGATTTTGATAGTTTTTCATTTGCAATGAGTTAAAACATGAGCAAAGTAGTGCAGCTTCCATATGTAAAGATTTCCATACCTAATGAATGATCTTACTCAGCAGAATCAGAGTCATCATCAGCATATACAGCAGCTGACTTTTTAGGCAAGAATTCTTCATTAGGACAAATATCTGCGAATAACTACAACAAAGGAACCATAAAACGAATTAGTCAGATCAAGGACAAATCATATTCGATGTTATGTGACATCTCAATATATCATGCTACCATAGCCGTAGGTAGTGACTAAAAGAAACATTAAATATATACTAAAGCTATTTACAACATAGTGTACAAAGAAAAAGTTGGTTGTTACAATCATGGATGGAACTTGCACCAAAACAAAATGTATATAAAAGTTGCTCCTTCAACGTGAAAGCAGATAAAATAAGCCATCTGATACTAATAAGAACAATTCTGAAAGATCCATGGTGATTTTTGTCCTACTCCCACCGTATTTTTTCTTGTCGTTAGGAACTTAGGACAAGCTGCTTAGCTCAAGTTAGTATTGAGCATCTTGTTCTAACGACAAGAAAAAATGTCTGGAGGTAGTACTTTTGATGCAGGTACATTCAAAAGAAAATGCAACATGCAATGCAATACCTTTTTTGATGAATCCAGTATACTCCGGTAGTCCAGATGTTCATCAGGTGTAGGGCACGACAATAAAGAACTAGATGTTCCCTGATTTGTAAGACAGGACAGTGAACTTTTAAGGGAAAAAAATGCATATACACCAGGACAAGATAGGTGTTCTTCAGTACTCAGACTACATGAATCCAGCCTATAATGGTGATAAAAGAAATTCACCTCCGTGATCTCTTGAACATACACACAGCTCCAAATTACTGTCGGCTTCAAGTCCTCATTATTTTCACTAGTTTCCTCCAAGTGGCCTTCCAAAGAATCTGAAGCCTGTGGAGCGAATAGAGCATCTATTGCCTTTTTTATGCATTGTTTTCCAGTAGAGGTATCAGCACACGGGGTAGACAGATACACCATAAACCTAAAAGCGAGATTGACTTGTAAGGTAAGCTATTAGTCCTGGGGGTAGACATAGCATGTGCATGCTAAAACTGACATTGTTGAATGATATGATGATAGAATAAATAACTTACATTCCAGGAGGGCATACTGCTAGATTGCTGCTCAACTGAAGACCCCGTATAGCTGCAATCTGCTGCTCTTCTAATGCTAAATGAAGAGAGGGAGTCATGTACTCAAAACAGATATACATTGCTACATCAAAGAAATATGGCACAAACAGGTAATGAGTATCAGTTCTTACATTTCGGTGGGAAAACAATTAGAAGATTTGATGAATCCTGTTTCACAGATTTGCTAATTATGCATATACCCCTCGCAACTTTTCTCAGCAAGTTTGAGTCTGAACCATCAGATGGGGCATCCAGAATAGGGACTTTGTATGACGGGTCAAGTATCAACTGCTGGCACAAAATATCCTGACCGGATGTTAATCTGGCACCTAAACAATTCTTCCTTTCCTGATCCAGGGAAATAAACAATTTCAATTTATCGATGAAGAAGTGGAGTAACAAAACAAAATGGTTACACAACTTTCACAAATAAAGTATGCATCCTCTGACGTGTGAAATAAATAATGAAGTATGAGAAAAATAGCACAAGTTTGTATCATACCTCATCCATAAGAAGTGCAGATATTGGCATCCGCAACACCTGAACAGATATTGGTAAGGCTACGTATGAGAAATGACACAAGTTACTTAAAAGAAAGAGGACATAGGTTCCGTTTGGTATTGCGATGTCTTTTCAAAAGTGATTATTTATTTTATTTCTCATTTTGGTTGTTAGTTTTATATGAGAGCATCTTTCAAGGATCAATTACAACAGAAATCACACTAGGAATGACAAATATTCCTCTTACTAGATTCCACAGCACAGCAACCACGCAACCGCAAACAGAGCCATAAAGAAGGTGCAGCAGCCATTCAGTCAGAGACTTGCCGAACACATGGAATATTACATCGCCATTACCACACGTTTTCGTCCCAATCAGATTGCAAGTAAGACTATTGGGATTAAAGATGCTACAATCACATGACTGTCGACGAAAACAATAGCAAGAGCTAGAAGACAAAAATCATTGCGCAAATGTTTGTGAAGATCATCTTACATATAGTGCACCCTTAACAGCAGCGCAACGACAGAAAGCTTGAGTCAGTTCACCATGCCCATACATCGGATAAATGAAAGCACGTTGTGCATTAGCAAACCTGGTACAACAGAACAAGCAGATGTAACATTTCAGCAGCATAGCAAGGTACTTTAAACTTACATGCTTGACTACATACATCTCTGCAAATAAATGAAAGTTGATTGGTTGCTCAATAAGGCATTTACATAATAATAGAATATAATGCTTTCCAAAGTGGAGAAGGAAAGGTTCAGGCAAGCAAAGTGACCTCCCAATGGACGAGGAGTATAGAGCAATGGTCTGGATTCCCTCTCTCGTAGTCAGCAATTTCTCGCAACAGTCAGTGTCTTGATCATAATCTGCCATTGCAATTGCATAGAGCACAACCCTGTAAACAAGGCACAGATGTCAATCTTAGTAGTCATATTACTATAATAACTAGAGTAATCTCAGTTACGGACGCCCTTACGCTCTCATCTTGGGTGGAAGCTGCTGTTTCTTGAGATACTCAACGAAGGGGAGGTCCAGATCTTCCTCGGATATCTTATCAGAAGCTTCTTCACCCTCAACGTCCTCATCGGCAGCAGCAATGTGTGCCCGCACAAGCTCGAAGAACCTAAACAGGACGGTCTTCTCTGTAAGCTTGAGGGTGGCGGCGTCAAGGAAGATGGCCTGCCGCGAGTCCGGCACCGGGTAGAGCTGGCCCTCCCAGTAGAGGAGACTGCGCCCCTCCACGCTCTTGAACTCCACATGGTGGCTTCCCCCCGACCTCAGGAGAAGGTCCACGGCCTCGTCAGCGCAGTACAGCACCCTGGGGCCGACCAGGTCGACGGTGAATCGCCTCGACGGCTCCGGTGCCACCCCCGAGGTCTCGATCTCCGAGTAGATGTTGCGGCGGTGGAGATCGACAACGGTATGCGAATCGTCGCCGGAGGGGGAAAGGGGAACGGAGGAGGGGTCAGGGGAGAGGAAGGAGGGCAGCGGGACGGAGGAGTAGAGGGAGCCGTAGAATGGGTTGGGGTCGACGTGGAGGACGGTCTTCCCGGCGGCGGCGCAGGCAGCGGCGAGCACGGATTCCGGGAGGCCCGTGCCGCAGATGACCACGTCGAAGGAGGTGGGCTCGATGGTGGGGTAGTCGTGTGCCGGAGCTTCCGCCATGTTCTCCGATGAATCTGGCTGGGGATCCCACACGGAGGGCTGCTATCCCGTGCAAACACGGAGGCGCTTGGTAAGGAAGGTGAGGATTTGCCGCCTTCGCTCGCAAGCAAGCAGGAGAGATTTGCTGCAACGCGACTTCGGTGGGCAGGCGGCGGGGAGATTTTCGGATCTACTGCCTCCGTCCAAAGAATGTAAATCTCCTTTTTCTTAGGGTAAGTGTGAAACTACATATTTATTCCTCCTTCAACGTTCTCTTAATAAGTAGAAATTATAAAATAATCAATGCATTCTAAAATGTTATTCTCATGGATAGATAAAGTAATGGTATTTTAACATGTGGGTCCTATTAGAAAAGTTAGTCTCATGTCTATAATTCTATTCTTTTTTAGACAAGATTTGAATTGCAAGATTACGTTCTTTTCGAGACGGAGGGAGTACGGCCGTGGAGCGACATGTTGCTTGTGAATTGACGTGCTGGACTCTTAATTTCCTTCCGGATTTTTTTTATGTTCTAAAAAAAATTGATGAACTATGCTACATATACTACACCAACTGGTCAGGGTAAATAATAGGATCGTATTAATGAAGGAAATCAAGTGACTATACTAATGTTGATACTACATCTGTTCAGAAATGTAAATGTCACTTGATTTGGTGTTAAGTTTTTCAATCTTAAAATTCACATGATAAAAATAATGCTATTAAATATTCATCGTAAACCATATATCATTTTATTTCAAATAATTCATTTTTACAGATATCGATGGTAATAAAACTTGAAAAATGGGCTTCAAACAAACTCAAAAAATTTGAGAAAACACATCACAATTCACACTGCCAAAATATATTTACTTATGTTTCCAATAATCAATTGTAATAGTTTGGCGACGTATATCACTTTGAAAACCATATCCAACAGGGAACAACGGATCGTAGTCAGCATCTCTAGCATTTATAGGCAACTGATCCATAGACCTAAGCCATGTCACAGGCAATGTGCCCACAAAATCATGATCTCCAAAATGGCAATCGGCGATTCCCATGCCCTCAGTTCCAGGTAGCCCGGCATCAACTAGTGCATCATCTATCTTCTCCAGAACTTGTGGCTCGATAAGCAAGGGCCTTCCAGATATAACAATCACTAAGGTTGGGATTTTGCTTGCAACACGGGTGATAAGGGTGGAGCCATCAAATGGAATGCTGAGATCAGTCCTGTCTCCTAATAACCCTTCAACGTATGGAACCTCTCCAACCACAACAACTGCATAGGAAAAGTCCCCGCTTTCAATTGTAGCTTCTGTTGGGTATTCCTCATACACCAACTTCTGTTTCCACTCCCAAATATTCTTTTATGGCCTCCAATATGCTCGTACCAAGAGTTATTTTTCCATTGCCGCCACTCCATTTTATCGTCCATCCACCGCACTGATATCTAATATTATCAGCATGTGTTCATGCAACGAGTATTCTTTTTACATTCTTCGCCAATGGAGGGAATAGTTCTGTCTGAGTCTTGCCATTTTTCAGAAGAACCAAAGACTTTCGAACAGCCTCACGTGCTAGCAGCCGATGTTCCTGAAAGGTTAACGACCTAATTAAGATATAGTGTGTTGTGCGGTTGATGATCTTCACTGCAAGATAATTCCAACAGAGTAATGTGAACTATTGGCGGAAACAACATGGAACGACATGTTACCTTGCATCCAACAACGTTCAGTAGAGATGGGTCAGAAAATGGATGCTCAAAAACTCTAGAAATGAACTTGACCCTCAGAATGTGCTCCACAGCGCTGTGACAGTATGTATTTGATTACCAGATGTTCCATAGATGGTGAAATGAAAAGGACAGTGAAAGTCATATTTGGCTGACTTACATCTAGATAGGTATTCAATCAGCCGCCTGTCAAGATCAAAGTGCTGGCATAGAAGTTTCTGCAGAAATATATAAGCATGCTATTAACCATCTCTGACAAAAGCAATAACACATAGTACGAACACGTCAGCGGTACTTGATGTAGCCGAGTTTTATGCTGAGCCACTTAGGAAGACAAGATTGTTAACTGAAGTTTCAGAGGTTCTATCATTGATGCCTCAATCACTTAATATGTTCTCTCATCAATCACTCAATAAGTTTATCTCAATCCCAGATGTTGTCAGGCTGCAGTGAAAGTGAATTAGAGTGTCAGGCTGTATTTGGTATTGTCTCCTTCGAGGGCCATGTTTCATTACTTCACTTTCACTCATTGATCTAATGTTTAATAAAGCTCACCAGATAAGCTTATCTTTTCCATTTCAGGCACATGGTCATCTGTTAACCATCAGTCAGATCTCCAGTCACACCAACAGTATACACTGCAAATCTTTTTTGAATAAAAAGCTCTCCAAAAGTAACAAACATACACTACAAAGTCTTACTATGCTTACGAGCAAAATAATTAATATTTTTACAAATATGCACATAATTTTTAAATTGCGCCAATAATATTGAAGTCTGCTAACGAGCATGTTGATCAAAACAACATAATCCATAAAAAAGAGGAAATGTAAGACACTTATCTAAACCATAAGCATGATGAGTGAGGAAAATAACCTTAGTCACTTTTGGCACAAATACTTTTGATTCACTTGTGATTTCAGGGAACCGAGCAACTTCAGTCGTCTTGTCAAATAATATATAAGCGGGAAGATGATCTGTTCAATGAAATCCGGCAGATGGAATGTAACACATTTTAGAAGGAAAAGAACTCAGAATATGGTCAGTGCAATCAAAACTGAAATGCAGAACTCTAAACCACCAATCCACACAGATAACAACATACGTAGATAAGAAAAAAGGTTAAAAGAAATTTACCCCACATGGATATCCCAAACTTTGCTGCAGCATTTGGAAAGTGCCCAAGGTCAATTATTCCAAAAGAGATGTTCTTGTTGGAGTATCTGCATTAATAAAATAATAATAAACATGAGCTACCTGTTTATTAGGATAAAATGAAGATACATGGTAGTTCCTTGAAGTGATTTGAAGATATTTATTGGGAAACGTTAGTGGCTTAATCAGCACAACAGTGTAGGGGCATGAAAGGGTTTAGGACAAAATGGAAGAATGGCATGAACTATTGCCCAACCTCTAGAACACAAAGAGAATTTGTGGTAAAATGCTACGCAAGATACATTACAAAGCATGGAAACTTCACAACGGAGTAAACATTCAACATATTTAACAATTTCTTACATATTAGAGAGTTCAGGCAGAACACTGCTTGCTTGTATACATGTCGCTGAAAATGAAGTTTGGAATTCAACCTGTTTACATAAAAATAGCAATATAAAGTCATATACATTAATATAAACGACTGATAAGATTAAAATCACCCTCCTCACTCTATGAGCTAGAAATTTAGAGGGCAGGACTTCTGAAGAACTCATAGAAAACTCGCACCCTAATTGAAAGGAAAAGAGGAGTGATCAAATATTGATATTAACTCAATAAAAATTACAAACTATATTTCATTCGTATACACTATAGAGTTATGTTCTAAACAGTATTTCATTCAGCTGCACATTTGTAATAGCTATTCAGCTGGTTGTTGTCAAACTGCATGCAAATTCTGCACAGGATCCTACTTGTTTTGAGGAATGTACAACAAAGAGAGTACTGCAGAAAGGGGAGGGGCACCATGGCCCCAGAAAACCACTGAATGAAAAATAGACTACGTAAACAAAGCAGGCTAGTTATCTGTACAATTTTTTTTCTTGAACAAATCTGTACAATTTTAAGAGGCTTAGAAACTGACACAGGACCCCATTCATTTCAAATACATTAGAGTGGCACACAATTATAGCTGAAGGTAACTCAAATCTTGCACAAACGACAAATTACGCAGGAATTTGCTGGTGAGTGAAAGTGGGCAAAGGCAAACAATGAAATTCGATAACACATCTCTACTATAAGAGACCAATCCGAAATACGCTTAGTCCACTCAGAAATTTGCCCCCACAGAGATGAATTTTCCTACATCTACCCTAGTTCATGCATCCAAAACATCCCATCCTATAGAAATAAATGGGTCAGATCTATTTTTACGGAGCTTTGCCATCATCCCATGGCCAAAGTTGTTTCGGTGGCGAAGCCAGGCTTCAACGCACCCGCCTGCGGGCTTCGGCCACGTACAGTCACAGCACGCAAAACCAAATCAGCGCCCCTCCCAAATTTGCTGCATGCAAAATCAATGCACTCCCAAATTGGCGGCACCCTTTCCATCTTTTCTTTTCTTTCAGCAGCTCTCGCCGCCCATCAAATCGCATCGTCGCCGTGGACGCCAGCCTCGAGAACCCATGCACGTCGCTTCGTCTCGCTGGTACGGCTCCGAGCTCCTCGGCATCACCGCGTCGCTTTTCCGGGCCGCACCATCGCCGTCTCCGGAGGGGGACGCTGCCAGTGACGTAAAGGCCAGGAGACGCGGCAGCGGGGGACCTGGACCAAGCGAGCGCGACGGCCGCCGCAGTCGGGACCTCCCCTCCTCCATGGCCGGTGGAACTCAGGAGCAGGAGCCCGAGACGGACCTCCTCCCACGCGCGAGCAGGCGGCTTGGAAGACAGCGAGGAAGTCGTGGCCGCGGGCGTCGAGGATTTCGTTGCGGACGCCGGCGGGCGCGTGGGCCTCATCCTGCCCACGTCCTCTCCTCCCCCGCGGCCCCGCCTTTGTCCTCCGCCGCGACCCCCAGGCGTGCCGCCCCATGCGACCACGAGGATGGATGCCCCCCGGGCCATCCTCCGCCAGTCCGCCCTCACCATCCTCCATGGCAGCCACCAGATCCACCCGACCTCCATCATTCACACCATCAAAGAGGGAAGTGTTGCAGCTGCGATGGCCACGGCAGAGGCGCAAACCCTAGCGCCGTCACAGCGCCCAGAGGTGGAGCCCCTCACGCAGCTACCATCTCTCGTGAACGCGCTGCCGCCTCTGTACCTTTGGCTTCCTCTCTCTTCTCCAAGATCATTACGGTGATTGAGTTCATTAGCTTCTTTCTGGTGTTGCTGTATTCTGGTAAGAAGCTTATGAGTGTACTAACTTCCTTTTCTTTTCCGATAGGCTACATAATGACAGTAATCTGTTTTACTTTCGTCGTAGATATATGGGCACCGTGGTGGATTCACAGGTTGGTCAAGAATCAAGATAGTGAGTTTAATTTATACCTGTGTAGCTATGCTGGCATTCAGGATGGTGTCCCTACCTAATTGCTGGATTCAATTTATTTATGTTTACTACACTATATGATGGAATTGTCTAATTCATGATTTAGAGTCTTTGCCGGGAGCAAGTAGTACATGTCATTATCATGTTCTGTGGGATGTGAACAAATTTCCTGCTGATGGTGCTTAAAAAATTCAAGCAAATTTTGTTTGCATGTTGCAGGTAATTTTCGGCAGCTGTGATCCCCTTAATTTTCAGACAAGTTAACTTGTTAATTCCTTTTGAACTATCTTTGAGTGTGGCTGCAATTACTTGGCTATAGATCAATTTTAAATTTATATTTTTTAATTTATGAACTGTGCACTGAATGTTGCTACCTGAATGCCAATTAATATGGTGACTTTATAGGTGTGATGTTAAAAAAAAGTTGAGCAATAAACAACCTTATATCTTTATCCCTTTTCTTTGATGGGTTTGTGAACGAAACCCTTTGCACCATCAACAACTCTTCAAGTTGGGTGTATGTGTCAACAAATTAGCTAAAAGTCTTTGGTTATTAGCTTGCTAGCTTCTACAGGATGTAAGTTTTCTTTCTTTCAGAAAATGATTTTTTTCATATTAGAGCAGTAAGTAGATAAGTTTCTCGGTATCTTGAAAAAGATTGTTTGATTATCGTTGGAAGAAAGATGGTATGATTCTAATGCTTCTATAAAACTGCTGTAGGTATTTATCTGTTGTAGTTGTAGGTATTGATCTGCTATAGTTGTAGGTATCATTAGTTAAGAACTCTACGTTACTTGTCTATTCTGGTTTTGCACTTTGTTATTGCTAGACAATAAAATCTGCAAGTGACTTTAGTTATGCTTGGTCCTTTTGTATAGTGGCAGCTCTTTTTTTTAAGGGAAACAGGAGGGGTTGCAAGGTAGTGGCAGCTCTTCTACATCTCGATTTCTCTGAAGCAAAACTTCCTCTGCGCCCCCGCCTCACGAAACCGAAGCGGCATCCTCTGAGAACCCACGGGGATGTTGAACCGGCGAGGGCGGCGATGCTGGAGCACGTTGACGGCGAGGCGGAGCAGGACGCGGCGGCGTTGCACTTCAAGGGCGGCGCGACGAGGACGAGCTCGGCGAGGGCAGCCAAGGCGCTGCAGAACCGCGCGTATCGGTTTCGCGTACAAAAATATTGTCTTTTTACTTTTATCGTAGCATTAGCACGGGCATACTACTAGCGCAAAATAAAGTACCAGCCAAAATCGTGATGTAGGCTCTTCAGTTACCAAGGCTTTCCACTGCAATGGGGTCAAATGATTTGAGTGGCCTAAGAAAACAAACCGTGCAGTTGAGAGCTTGAGATTAACACTAACATCACAGCCATGGAGAATCATAAATATTAAATCCTACCTGAGTAAACGGAGGAGGATGCAGTACATTAGATGTTTACGAATGTCAGACCTAACAATAACCAAAATACTAACAAACCTATGACTACAACAGGATTAGGAAAACAAGGAGGGGCAAGTAGTAGTTCACATCCAGCATGTCGCATATCTCAGCCCTACGGAAGCTGTATTATTGTGCTTTCATGTTTTGCATAAGGGCGCGTATAGCCAGTATTGACCGCTGGAGTGTTCACCTGATAAGCCTCAAACTTCTTCTCAGAGTATGATCTACAGATGTTGCAGGACAAAAAATGACAATGCTTCCTGCATACACGGTGATCGCTCTTCCTGCCTATAGAGGAGCCCTAATCAGGGAACTACCCTTATCGGACTCCATACATTACAGATACACAACACAAATAATGATGAATAATTTGAGAAAACGACGGGCCAAACTTACAGTAGAACTAACACACCTTACATAGTCCGGACTAACAATTACCTGACTAACAATTAGTCAGCTAACAATTAGCTTGATTTTTGTTTAGAGCCTAAACTAATTGTTTGTCCGGATTGTCGAGAAAAACCTATTTTGCCCCTGATTAAAATTAGGGGAGGTGGGAAAGGAAAGAAATAAGGGGTATTCTAATCATTGCACGATGTGTTGGATCTACCGGTCCTGTTAGTTTGGTTCCCCTGACTAATAGGAAAACAACTAATCCACCGGTTGGCTAATAATTACTCCTCATGTTTGGATGGAGAGCATCTCCAAGAGTTCTCTATTTCTTCTTTTAATCCTTGGTTTTTAGAAAGACCAGAAAAGACTCATAATCCATCTGACTTGGGAAATCACTTCCGCACCCGCGTAACTTTACGCGCTCGTCCGCTCGCGCGGATCCGCCTCCCTCCGCGCGATTTCTTTCTTGGCGCCGTCATTTGCCGCGGCTGGGAGGACCAGAGGGCCGAGCCCATGCATCGTCTAGCGCTACTACTCGTGTGGCAGTCCATAATCATAGATTGGGCACTACAATGCAACCTGCGCTGCTGCAGCTGCACGAACCGAGGCGCAGCGAATGCTTGTTCCGTCTATCTGCGTCCCACAGCGTGCCTCTGCCTCTTCTCAGAGATGACTCTGAGCACCGGCACATGGCTGGCACCAAAATTTACTGTGCGCGAAAAAAAGAGATCGCGAAAAAAAACCAAATGAGACCCATTTTTTATTTTTAGAAATGAAAAATTAGGTACTATTGGAGAAAGCCTTCTTTTTTTTCTCCCAAAAACTTTTTAGGAGTTAAAAATATAGAGTTTTAGAAGAAAAATTTAGGAAACTGTTGGAGATGCTCAAATCAGTGAGCTAACAATTAGTTCCATGGATCTAAAGAGGGCCTAATTTTTAGGAATGAACGACACCCTCCCCTGGACGAACCATCCTAGGATTTAAATTTGATAAATCCACCGATGCAGGACAAGATTTTAGCAATATCACAGTGTACGAGTAATTCAGATATGTTGAGCAAGGGTATAGTAGTTACATAGAGAGTTAATATCTATAGATACCATCCATGTAACTAGGAAAACCTTCTTCTTTAAAACATTGTTCCATTAGTATCTGCAATTAGTAACTCAATGAAGCTGATCAAAGTACAACTCATTCGGCATGGATAGCCTTGACAATTCTTAAAGTCACAGGGAAAAAAAGGTCAACACAAGATTAGAGAACATGGCAGCCATCCCCAAGCTCCAGACAGTACGAATTTCGCAAGGAATGAAAAAGAATACAACCTAACCAAACTACCTAAAGGAATTTCAGATTGATCAGCCACCGGCAAGGCGCGGAGGCCTCCACTCTCCTGCAGGCTCTAGATTTGGCGCTCTACGACGGCAAGAACCACAACCCAGCGACCCAGTTCCGGCCCCGCAATAATAAGTCAGTAACTGGCCGGGAAACCACCCCTAGAGAACAGATCACAAGCAACTCATGACCGCACAAAACCATAAATCAGAGCAAAGGCGAAGCCTTTGGGGAGCAAGGGCGCGAGGGGGAGCCGAATCCGGTGTCAAGATCGCACCTTTGCGTGTCCCGGCGGCTGCGGCGACGGAGGAGGGAGGGAGACGACGCCGGAGAGAAGGATGCACGAGTGCTGCGTTACCAGGCAGACGCGAGTGCCACAACGTTTGTGCTCGCCGACCTAGCACGGCCATTCAGGGCTAGATCGCCGCGCTCGATCTGACGCGGCGACACCCCTCCCCCAACTTTAGCAGGCACCGTGGTGACGGGGATCACCTCGAGGCCACCCGGCACCTCAACTCCCCCCCCCCCCGGTGGCACCTCACCCTCCCCCCCCCCCCCCACCCCCCCCCCCCCCCGCCCATTCGGCGCTAGATTGCCACCGCCGTCCGATCCATCGCAGCGACGCCCCTCCCCCGGCACCCCACCTCTTGTTTTTTCGGAAGAAGAAAATGGGGTGAGGGATTGGAATCAAACCTGTGCGGTGTGGTGTGCGGGGTGCGTGCAGGGGCGGAGGGCGTGCGTGGGGATGGCATGTCGTGCGTGAGATGCAGCCAAGAAAGGGAAAACATAATACCACAATAATATATGTATGAGTGTGTGTTGTATTGTCATCACATATATTACAAAGAACTTGATAGCAATTTAAACATAAATGTTTCTTACTCCAACAAATTATATATGCACATATTTGGGCATCTCAGGCATTGTAGCAGTGATAGTTTAGTGCTTCTTATGCACAGACAAGGGGCTATTTAGGTGCCAATGTGCAATGGCATTAACCTTAGCCTGACCTGAAATAGAATGTACAGACATTAGGATAATGGGGCTTCCGAAATACTGTAGTATCCCAACAAATGTTTTAGGTATGTACAGAAAGTCCAAAACAAGTACAGAATTTAATACACTAAAGAGTATGTATTAACAGAGTGCTAGAGGATGGCTGAAAATTCTACAACACTAAAACTACACTGTATCTTGAAAAGAGATTGCACCAACACAGAAAACCAAAATCACTCCAATCTCTAGTAGTTTTCAAGCAACACAAAAAATGCAGATAGTGTTGACACTGTACTAAACCAAGTCCATCACTCTAATCTTCACTATAATCAATTAGGAGTGGCCTGACTAATCCTAATTCCCTTTTGACCAAATGGCCTGACTAATCAATTAGGAATTCCAATTCCCTTTTCAGACATTTCGCAGCAGTTCAAAAACAAAATCAGACTTAACAATCAAGCAATTAGGACATTGGTTAACAGGGAAGCAATTGGGACATTGGATTTACGGGCAAACAATTAAGGATAAACATGGAACAAAGCCATGGTGACACTGATAGCAATTGTGCTCCTCAATAAGTGATCCCTAAGAGCAACCAAAACAACATCCTAATCTGGAACTAGCAGAACAACAAGCAATGCATCAAAACGAGATCTACAAACAAACCATATCTGCTCTAAATCGACAGGTACAGACACAAGGACCTGACCAACATGAAAAGGAGGACAATCTCACCCACAGCTCATCGGAATGCAGGACGAAGAAGCTTCGCCCCACCCACCGCCTGAGCGAGGCACCACAGCACAGTGGGAAGCGAAGCGCAAGGAAAGCGCCCCCACCCACAACTCCGCCCCACCCGTTCCCTGCCGCGGACAACCTCCAACCCACCCGCCGCCTGCCATACAACCTCCGCCCCACCCACCGCCTACGCGCGGTGTAAAAGCTCAGCACCGGCGAGGAAACTGCCAGCGCCACCGTGCGATGCGGAGAGGATTCGGCTGCAACCTAATCCTCAACCACATCCGCCGCCGCAACCAAATTGACAAACACAACCCAAAAAAACCCTAAACCCAAACCAAATCGGAACGGAATCCAACAGATTTGAGACCCAGCAATCTTACCAACACAGAAACGGGATCGAATATGAACCTCAACAACGAGTCCGAGACGAAGAAGAACGAGCCGGAGCAACTGCCGCTTTCGCCGATCAAATCGCCTCCAGCGCACCGGGAAGCAGCTAGTCGACAGGTCACCGAGCAGATCAACAGGAGGAGGCGCCGCTGCCGCCGATACACCGCCTGGTCACCGCGCCGGGAGGGAGAGGGTTGCCGTCGCCGCGATGTGAGCGAGAGAAATGGGACGCGACCCCTCGGCTACCGCCGGGAGGAAGGCGATGTGAGCGAGAGAAATGGGGGAGCCACGCGACCCATCGGATACCCGGCGCGACTTCCAAAATACAAACAGTAGCAGTGGGACCCACGCATCAGCCAGACAACGAAAGGGCACCTCACTCTCCACCAAAACTAGCGCTCCCAGCCCTCTATCGCTAGATGAACGCAGCAAAAAATCGTGTGCTGCCAACAAAAGACACACGGGCATCAGATAGCAATTCCGAAAACAAGCGGTATTCTAGAACTGAGTAAGCACGCGGTGTCGCCACTGCCAGCGTGCCACCAGTGTTTTACAGCGATGAGCGAGGGAGGACCACGTGACACTGGTTTACATTATTTATTCTCCAGTTTCAGGAACCAGGAACATACGTGGTCTGGTCCTAGGCTCCTAGCACACTGGTTTAGCGGAGGCTCTGCCTCTGCGATTAGTCTGTGAGGCGATAATGACCCAGGATGGGAGAGAGGGGCCTAACCTAATGGTACGGCTAACTATTCGTGGGCACAGCCGCACAATCGCAAGCACAAGCTTTCTACTGATCCTTATCTTTTGCTCGCTCGCATGTCAAGGACGATGATGGGTGACAGAAAATAAAACAAATACCTGAGTCCACCTTGACGAGTTCAATGATTTGGACCCATGGAGGGATGCTCAGGGCCAGGGGAAGCCTTTGGGACAGCCCGAAAGGGCAGGTTCCGTGAACCTTTGCTGTTGCTCCACATCTTTCCAATTGCCATCGCACCCCCCCCCCCCCCCCCCCCCCCCCCCCCCCCCCCTTCTCTGATTTGATGTGGCTGTTCCATTCCACTTCCATGCGTTTTCCCTGGTAGTATGCTACTGCTACTTGCTAGTAGCAGGAGACTAGATTGGGCCACTGGAAAAGGCTTAGATGCTGCTAGAAACAGCATAAAATTAAGCTACTAGGTACTGGCACTTGTGAAAGAAGCGGCCGCGGAGTGGAAACGGACTACGACTTTGCGAGAGCTCCCTTCTCACACTGTGTCTTTCAAGTTCCAGTGCGGCCATTCGTAGCCGACTGGCTCGGTCAGTGAACCATCGGTGCCTCCTGCCGTCCTGCGGTATATGCATCTTTTTTATTTTTTAAAGAGAGGCAGCCCCCATCTGTTTTAAAGCACAATTGAAGGGACCGAACGAGAACCATGAGAACTAAGGGGCCTGGTGAATGTATACGCATAACAGAGGAACGGAAAACACACGAATTTAAAAGGATTTGGTGTTTGAAATAAAGGAATACGAGTAGCATAGAAATTTAGGGGTTAGTGATAAACATGATTACTTAGACTAAACAAGAACTTTTGACAAATATTTTTCTTAAACAAAGGAATATGTGAGCACGAGTGTCTTCGACTTCGTGAAGGAATGAAAAACAAGACATAGTAGTGGATGTTTTCATTCCTGTGTAATGTTTTCCAGGTGAAAAGAAGACTTTCTTTTGGAACGGTACAGCTCGTTTCTTTGATCCAAACGCCACATGAGGACGGTCACCATATTGTGGCGTGACGAGACTTAAATTTCAAAAAAATAGAAAACCCTTCAATACGATGTCGGATGAAGATAATTTTTATATGTAAATTGTAGACCTCGATGATATCTACAACTTTATAGTTTTAATTTTTTTTTTCATTTGAGGACAGTAAGATGCTCGAAAAAATAATATAAAATTTCAGCACCATAATAATCGCCTACTAGCGCTTGCCGCATTAGAGCACTAATATATTATTTATATAGAGTTAAATAAAAATACTTTTTATACCAAAGTTGTAGCTCTCAATGAGATCTACAATTTTGTAGTTTTGAGTTTTTTTATTTGAGGACGTTAAGATGCTCAAAAAAATAATATAAAATTTCGGCGCCTCCGGAAAATAGAAAACCGCTTTTGAAACCAGCCGAGGACCAAATTTGTCCGGTTTTGATAGTTGGAGGGTGTTTCTTAACCGGTTTCGTAGTTGAAGGTTGAAAATCGAACTTCGGCGCGAGTTGAGGGTTGTAAAGTGTACTTTACCCTAAAATAAATGTTGAAACTTGACTGTTTTTTGCATCGAAAAATCCTTCAAACCCTGCTCCTCCGCCCTCACTTGCTCTTGCACTGCCCCAGAGGATAGGAGAGGAGAACCCAGCCCAGCAGCACGTCTCACGGACCCAAGGCGATCCGACTCATTACGGGCTCTCGAGTCTCGGCCCAAAATAAAAACTCTTTTTCTAGAACCAAACCCAATTCGTCGTCTCGTCACGGACGCCAGTGCAGTTGCAACGGCGCCCACACCCCGGCCCGGCCTTGTCAACAACTTTCTCCAGAGGCTAGCTTCACTAGCAGGACGCGTGGGGACTGGGGAGCCGCACGGGCGCCAGCACCGGCCAACGGTCCACGGCAAAGCATTTTGCTCGGTTCGCCCGCTCGCACCGTCGCACGTCACTCCCCGGCGAGTAGCGACTGGTCCTCCTGTCCTACCTAGGCAAACGCCACGGCGCTGCATCAGAACGAAGATGCAGGCGTGCAGACGCCCTTGAGCCGAGGCATGGCGCCTGGCTGCACAGCAGACGTCCCTGCCCATCTTACGGCACGCGCGACCGGCTCTCGAGGAATCATCAATCGCCGGCAGTGCATTGCAGAGTGCTGCCGCTCACTGGGCCACAGATCGATCGAGGAACTGATTGATGTTCACAGCACAGGAGACAGGAGGTTCGTCATCCCACTGTGAAATCGACACGAACATGCGACGGACGGACACATGGACTGCAATGCATGCACGTAGTACTTACTCCTATGGTGGGCGGCCGCGTGCGGGTGCATGGGAATGCGAGAGGGATCTATCATTCGTGGCGCCGGCCGTCGCGTCGAAACGAGCTGGTGCTTCATCATAACCAGTTCATGTCATATGGTGATGCAAGATGGAAACACGATGCAACGATGCATGCATCCAACTCATCACCAAGTGCAATGCATTTCGTGTCGCTGTAACAGTGACAGCGACAGGCACCGTGCACGTACGAACACATGATCCGAGGGTATGTAAGCACCACTGCACCAGCTAGCACGATCCGTTGTACGGTCTTGATAGAAGAGCTGATTGCTAACTGCTCTCTCCTCCGCAAAAGAATGCAATTCTTGTTTTTTTTTTTGAAAAGTTAAACAATTTAAACTTTGACTAAATCAGGGTGATAGAGAAGACACGTGTGCCCTCAATAATCAACCACCTAAATCACAAATGATGCAATCAACCGATGTCCATGAATATGAAAGTGTTAAATCCTGCAGATTCAGACGGAGAAAAGAACAACTGTTTATGATTGTAGATGGATGGAGTATAGAACTCTTTATTTTCCTCTAAAAGCATCGTATTCTTTATTTTTATAGGTATATATAAATAAAAACTTCGACTTCGGACAAATTTATACTTGTGATTGATGAGATTGGAGGAAGTACGAGAACGTATCCAGTGTGCTCCCACCCCATGCTCCTGTGCTCCCATTTAAAAAACATCTAAATGTGTCAAAGAAAATCTAATAAAAATATGAATGGATACATGATGAAAATAAAATTATGTATTCATGTAAAGTTTGAGATGCAACAAAAATATGTACAATGAAGTAAAAAAATGAAACCAACACTTGAATAGCTGTGAACAAGTGTTGATTTCATTTTCTTACCTTTACCTCCTTGCATAATTTTTTTTGTCATGCCTTAACTTTTTTCATGAACACAGAATTTTGCAACATCTATGTATTCAAATTTTTGTGGAATTTTTCGGATACATTTGGGTGGCTCCCCCCCCCCCCCCCCCCCCCCCCCCCCCCCCCCCCCCCCCCCCCACCACCACCACCACCACCACAAATGGTAGCATGGGGTGGGAGCACCGGATACGTTCTCTGAGGAAGTACATCGGCTAAAATCTGCAGTACCGACTCCAGACGGTTAGATGGGTTCTCTAAACAAGTGCTGGTTAGTGGCACAGATGGGCAATCACCACCGTCTTTTCCCAGTTGCAAATAAAAGGCCCTAGCTAGCTAGACCACAGGCACACACAGCCTAGCCCTCAAAAGATAATCCTCATTACCAAAAGATAACAAAAAGGGAAAGAATGCACACTGAACCAAAACACACAGGTGTGCAGTGTGGTGTGCTCTGATCAGCTCATCAACACCTTTAGCACTCACTCATGTCCCCCATTACATGGCCAAAGAGGATTATTCAAATAGCGCCCAGTTACTAAGCACCGGCTTTGGCGATGAACGGTCGCATGGGCTGTTTCTGCAGTGGCCGACCGAGCCACCCATACAAAAATCTGAAATTTGGTCACTATTGCTTAGGCTTTAGGCCTTTTTGCACTGCTGGGCTAACATGCTTGCAACCATGCTAGTATACTACACTACAGTGCTACTAGCTTTAGGCCTTTTTGCATGTCACTTGGGAGTTGGCAATTGCATGCAGCAGCGACTGATGCTGTATGAGCAAATGATGTCCAACTGCAACCTAAGCAGGGGTCCTACCGAAACACTCATAAGAAAATAGACGAAAAATGCTTAACGAGTATTGCCAAAAAAAAAAATCCTGTTTAGTTGTTTTCGCTTTTTCAGATTGTTGGCGATCAGTAGGAATGTAGCACTACTACTTGATTACTGAAGTGACTGTGGTGAGTTTATTGTTTTAATTGCAGAGGGTAATAAAATATGTCAGGCCATTGTCCTCTGCGTTGCGCCGTTGCCTAGCATGTTAGAACCAGAGGTTTACTTTGCTAACTGATGATACCCAGGCACATGCATGTCTCATGTCCCCGTCGCTACCTCGCTTAGCAACAAATCCTACAAGTCTGTGTTTTGTTTTTGACACGGATAATGCCACGAGAAGAACCTTTTCTGACGCAAGAACTTGTCAACTTTCGTCACTCTGTGGCGAGTAAAAAATACTCACACTATCTACACTAACCTGTGGCTATGTTGGACAAGCTCAGAGTGATATGGAGAAGCACATGTCCAACCTTTGTCAAGGAAAACATATAAATGGTTGGTTGGTTCAAGCAATATGATCGATGCTTCATGCGTGTGGTGATGTTTTCGTTTTTCTACCCCTTTTCACCTTTCAGTTATCTCTCTAACCAACTATATTTTTGGCCGTTATCCGTTATATAAAACAAATTCATCAACGGTATAAGTACGTGCTCAAACGTGGCAGAAACGTACGTGCGTGCACTTGCACACAGAATCCAGAGCAATCATATGGGGGAGAATGTTTGGTTGGTGCAAAATCTTGTAGACGGCGGCCTGCACTGAAACATGCCTCCAATAACGACCGTGCGATCGGACATTCACGTCGTGGATCAACCAACAGCAACAGTCTTCTTCTCAAGGATGCCAAATTGCTAATAATACCATTCTTTTTCATAAACATACTTTGCAGATTCTAATTTTTAAGAAAGTCAGGATATTTATTTATATATTTATGTTGTAATATTAGATTAAATATATGATGACGACCACAGATACGTTATGTTATGTTACGTTGGTTCCTGTATTTGTAATGTCCGGGGACTGTCTTGCCCCGCGAGCTAAGTTTTTTTTTTGTTCTTGTATTTGTAATGTCTATCGGACAGAGCTTTTGAGTTTTTTTTTATTTTTTATTTATTTGGGATATGAGTTTTTTTTTGTGACTATTTGGGATATGAGCTTTTGAGTTTAAACTTCTTTTTTCTTCGTCTCTTTCGTAATACAGAGATGTGGAGATGTTTTTTTTTTCATTCAGGTTATCTTGGTGAAACCATCCATATTATATTTTTCGCCGTTATATAAGCAGCCATTATAAAACAAAATCCACCAACAGTAGTACGTGCTCAAACGTGGCAGATGTTGGGAAACCATAACCCTAACATAATTGTAGGCTCATATCAAATATACCCCTGAAGGGTTAAGACTATATAAAGGAACCTGTATCCATCTATAATGAAGAAGAGATACGAGTTCCACGATATTTGCTCTCCTGTGTGTTCATTTGATGTGCTGTTGGGAAGGGATACGGGAGATCATTTACAACTTCCTCACGTCTTATCTGCTGCGGGGAGGGAAGGGAACCGAATCAGGGATCCACAACACCGCCGTTACTTAACACGTCATCAGTACGCTCTACCGCTACTCATCAACGACGGTATGCTGTTCTTGATCCCGGTTGGATCTATCTGCTCGCAGATCAGTTTTACTTTTCAATCTAGATCGTTTTCCCCTGGCTAGTTTACTTGTTCTAGATTGAACTTTACAGTTTACCACGCGTAGTTCACCTTTGCCGCTGCCCTGATGGCAGTCATCACCATGTACGTGAACACTACTATGGTAAATTAGTAGATTTTTTTTCTAGCAACTAGATTATGACATCTAGAAGATGTAGATTAGTTCTGCTAGCTATCTAGACGAGCTCTAGATTTTTTTTCCTGTGTAGCAGATTCAATCTTGATGAGGTTTTCCTGTTCGGATACTACTTTTTAGAACTCAAGTAGATTGGTTTGTTTATTGCTAGTTTCCGTAATAGATTGGATCTTGTTTTTCCGATGATATTTTTTTACCATCGGTCTGGCACCTCTGACGTCGGCCAACCCGTCATGCTATGCTTGCACGCCGGCGTACCCCCCATAGTTGCCCAATCTAACATGACACGCATGCACGCTAGAGTATTTTCTTGCCCGTCTTTTTTGTTTTTTTTCTTTTTTCGAAAGATTTTCTCAAATATGTCTCTGGCAGAAAGATTTCAAAAAATAGACCCTGTTTTTGGCGCCATCGTCGTCGGCGCCAAGATATAACGGCATGGCGCCAGGATCATTGGCGCCAAGCCACTGGAGTCATGTGCTGACGTGGCAGGGCGCTTGGCGCCAGGCTCATTGGCGCCAAGCCTTACGCCATAGATCTTGGCGCCAAGACTCTATTCTTAAAACACCACCACTCTTCCTCCCCGAGCTATCCTCATTTTCTTCCTCCTTCCTCTCGGGTTTTCCCTTTCTCCACTTCTCCCAACCTCTTGAATCGACATATTGGACCGTAGAAAGTTGGATTTGATCCGTCGATCTTCGAGAGCCAGGTATCCTCTCACCCTTCCTTATTTATTTCGAACCAATTTGCTAAAGTCAATTCGTATTCTTAACCTATGAATCTTCACTTGTTATTGCTTCATGCACTTTTTAAAATTCGTATGTATTATACAACCGTAGGATGCCTAGGCGTGGAAAAGCTAGAAAACAAAGGTATGCGTCGATCTTTTTCATTACATGTTAAACCCTGGGTTTTAGGGTTTATTGTTATATGTTTTGTTATATTAGAACGAAATTTGTTAAACCGGAGGTATTGGATGTAGTTACGGATGGATGACCGAGAGTCCCTACGTCCCAAAGCCGCTCCCTAGCGGTGTGCCAATACACATGTGCTTCTGTGGTGATCCTTGCAAGATAGACATTTCTGAAGATGTGGCAACATATAAGCAGAGGTATTGGATGTGTTCCAATTTTGCATGGGAGCCTACACAGCGTCAGTGCCGCAGTACATTTATTGTGAGAATTTGTTATTGTTTATTAATTATTTTGTGTCATATGAAGTCTTGCATATTTATTGGTTTTGTAACAATTGCTCGTGCTGCAGACCCCTCCACTGCTCTGTGATTTTGAGCAGTGTATTGACACTGAGATCAAGGAGGATGACAAGCGGCTTCTACAAGGCCTGAAGGAGTGGGATGCAGAGCGTCCGGAGATATTAGAGAAGAGACGCGGAGAGGAGGCAGCAGAAAAGGAGCACAAGGAAGAGGAGGAAAGGAGACGTGTTGCTGCGTACAGGGAGGAGGGGGAGAAGAAGCTTGAGCGCGTGCGCCGAGCGAAGGCAACGATGGAGGAGAATCTTGATGCCTAGAAAAAGGGAAAGTGGCCTCGTTGCACTCAGTAGTTGGCTAGTTGTATGGTTTAATCATAGACAATGTGGTCTATGTAGTATGCATGTGTTTAATGTAATGTACTTTAGGTTAATCATGTACCTAGGGCATGTTCTGTGTTATTTAGTTTGTCGTCTTGTTATTCATACGTACTTTAGATAGATAATTTATGTATTTTGCTATTTTGAATACCAAAACTCAAGCAGTGCTAATTTGCTAATCCAAGCCTTATCAATAATACCAACACGCCGACTGATCCAAGATTAGCAACCTCTCTTTCTCTCATAGAGAGAACCTCACTGACGCATTCAGGGCTCCGCAGTTGAAGCGCTCCTACCATCCATATATAGGGAATACACACCGTCGGCTTGTCGATTTCATAGTATTGTCGCTTTTTTTGCTTGTGGTCAGTGTATTAGGTTTAATGTTGTTGAGGTAATAAAACTAGCTCTCAAAGTGCACATAAAACACAAGGAAGTACTGGATTTCACAATTGAACACGCATAACATAGAGCATGGCATGTCAGAACATGTACCAAACTAGGGCACATATGTCCTGTACTAAACCTAACATGCCTTAGGTAATTGAAGCGAACAACACGCACATTACATGGCATGTGAGAAACATGTATGAAACAAGTGTACATAGTTTCTTGGACTAAACCTAACATGCCTTAGGTAATTAAACCGAACAATAAACCTAACATGGATGTGGCACGTGAACATAATAGATTTGTTTTATCTAGTAGTGCGGCTGAAAGTGCATCTAGCCCTTTAGTGAGTTTTGGATGATTGAATGACAACACGATTAAAGGTCTAACATGTTTACTAAGTGTTCGACAGGAAATTGATTATCTCACAGATACTTGATGAAATTGTATAAAGCCAAAAATGATGTATTGTTGTATAAACAATCTAGTTCAAGCATAAGACAACAATGCAAATGGAATTCATGTGAAGGCTTATTTATTGTGGGATTTCAATGATCTATGTGAAAGCAAGCACGATAAAAGTTAATTAATGAGACATGAGGGATTGCATATGGAATGGTCTTATATTTGAAGCTTGCTAAATTGAAAAGAAAAAGACAACAATACAAATGAATGGATGATTCAACACAAGATGTGACTTGATGGCTTGAGATGGTGAAGATAGCAAGGAAAGGCTTCGAGGTACTAAGCAAGGGTGAAGGGCAAGCGACGGCTTGGCGGCCGAAGAACCTAGCTAGGGTGAAGAAGGAAGTACTTGCATTTAGTTGAGGTACTAATCAAGCTGCGACGGTCATATTGTTGTGGAGGATCAAACCTATATTGGACAAAGCATTGGAAGTGACTTGATGCATTTAGAGTTATTCATATTTGATGAATGGAATCAAGTCACGTGCTCAAGATGGCTATGCTCAAGTGAAAAGATCAATATCAACATGATTGGCACCCTCACTTGATGAAGATTGGAAAACACGGCTTTGGTTCAAAGAGATCAACTCAAAAGGTTTAATTTCCTTCTACTTTTAAATTTGAGTTAATAGGAATGCCGTACTATTAAGAGGGATGCAAGTTTAGGTGGTCTGAGGAAGATAGAGTGCTCAAGCATAATAACTAAATCAATAATGAGACACTCTAGCACTTCACGAGCACATAGAATAATTTTCTGTGACTGTCGGTGTCGGAAGTCCTGACGTAAGCCGGAACTCCTGACAGTCGGAAGTCATGACTCTTGCCGGAAGTGCTGACTCTCAGTCACAGCCTGGGTGGTGACTGTGGATGTCGGAAGTCCCAACGTGTGTCGGAACTCCCGACAGTCGGAAGTCCCGACGTGTGTCGGAAGTCCCGACAGTCAGAAGTCCCGACCCAAGCCAGCAGTCCCAGCAGCGATGGTTCTTTTGACTGCTCGCTGTCTGTGCACGTCGGAAGTCCCGACGTTCGCCGGGAGTTCCGACCGTCGGAAGTCCCGACGTTCGCCGGAAGTTCCGACACTGACCTGACCCAAGCCGGGAGTCCCGGCCTCAGCGGTGTTGGCTGTTTGTTTAACTGTGCACGTCGGAAGTTCCGACGTACGTCGGAAGTGATGACCGTCGGAAGTCCCGACGTTTGTCAGAAGTTCCGACACTGACTTGCACACACGGACTTCTGACCTGTTGTGAACAGTGTTTTCTTCATACATCGGAAGTCCCGGGATCTACGTCGGAACTTCCGACGTAGATCTGAATGGTTCGATTTTCACTTGGGGTATAAATACCCCTCTCCTCACTTCTAACCGTTGCCCACTCATTTCATTGCGACAAACACTCGGCCAAACAGCCCCCAAGCATTCTAGGCTCCCCTCTCTTCACTCCCTTACTTCCAACTTTGATTCCCAAAGGGTTTGAGTGATTGGAGAGTGGATTGAGTGAGAAAAACACTTGAAGCAAGCTTAAGCACTTGATTTCTTCGTCAAGCCGGTTTGATTTGCATTTGTTACTCTTGGGGATTTTCCCCTAGCCGGCTAGGCGTCGCCCAAGAGCTTCCATCTTGTGGAAGAGCCTTGGGAAGTTTGTATTACCCTTGTTTTCTAGTGGAGAAACTCAAGTGACCTTTGTGGTATCCTTGAGTGAGGCAAGGAGGTGGAAGAGACTCCGACCTAAGTGGTCACCTCAACAACGAGGACGTAGGAACTCCTTTGTGGGGCTACCGAACCTTGGGATAAATTCTTGTCTCCCGCGTGCTTGTTGTTGTTGTGATTTGCTTGAAATTACTTGTATTTGGTTGTCTCCCTCTCTCTAGCTATTTCTTAGGGTTTGGGACTCGATCTACGGAGTGGTGGCTTATCAACGTCAAGAGAGTAACCCAACACCTTACCTTACCACTAAGAAGTGGGTTTGTAAGTTATCAACATCACAAAGTTCATTTTAGCACTTGTAGTTTATTTCCCGTAAGGGTCGGAAGTGCTGACAGTTTGCGTCGGAAGTTCTGACCCAAACTGTCGGGACTTCTGACACGTCGGAAGTTCTGACCCAAACGTCGAGACTTCCGACATTAACTGACTAGTGCATTTTGATTCAACTCTTTGGTTGCAGCTGTTTGGCTCCCTTGGTTTATCTAGTATATTTTATATACTTTGTGGCTAACTTGTGAGGGGTTGTATTACTTTGATTTGGAGTTTCCATTTTAGAAACTCCTATTACTAATCGTTTCCGCATTTAAAGGTGTTGATTTTTTAGAAACGCCTATTCACCCCCCTCTAGGCGACATCCTAGATCCTTTCAATTGGTATCAGAGCGAGGTTCTCACCCAAAGCTTCACCGCCGTGAGAAAAGGATGTCGACGCCTATCGAGTTGGAGCCGATGCTTCTCCAAAATGATGGTTCAAACTTTCTATCTTGGTCAATTCATGTACTCAATGCTTTTAGAGATATTAGTCCTCTTGTTGAGCATATTGTGTTTGCAAGCATACCTCTTCCTATAGTTGATTGGAGCAACTATAAGAATTTATCAAAAGAGGAAGAGATATGCGTGCAACTAAATGCTCAAGCTATTAATATCATTTTGAGTACATTGAGTGCAGAGGTTCAAGATGAGGCAATATTCAATGGACAACCACCTCCGGAGAGTGCTCATCTCATTTGGACCAAACTCATTGAGTTATATGGAAAATCCAAATGCGATGATGCACTTGAGGTCGAGTCAATGGAAAATATGTCCATTATGTCTTCATGCAGTGAAGAAGCCTCACAAGATCTCAAGAGCGCCGAGCCGGAGCAAGAGGTGCAAGCCGAGGTGACTGCGCTGTCTGCAAGCGCATGCCGGACGTGTCCGGTATCCCTACCAGACGCGTTCGGTATGGCTGAGGCAGCCGGACAGCAGGCAGTCTATGATGATGAGGCTCAAGCCCGGTGGCGGCCAAGTGATGAGTCAACCTCAGTATCTCATGATACTCATCACTTGTGTCTCATGGCCAAGAAAAGCAAGAAGAAGGCTAGCAAGAAAGATCAAGCCAAGGAGATAGCACGAGTAGATGATCAAGAAGAGAGTGATATTGAAATTGAAGATAGCTACACTCTTGATCATCTAAGCTACAAAGACAAGCTCATTCTCATGAAGCTAGTTGAGAAGAATGATGAGCTAGAGGAAGAAAATGAGAAACAAGAGCAATCACTTCAAAATCAAGAAAAGTTTCTCATCTCCAAATTGCAAGAGCTAAAGGCCATAAATGAGAGGTATGAAAAATTATCAGTTGAGCATGCTTTAGTTACTAACTCCTCTTCTAGTGTTTCACAACTAGAGAAGGAAAACTTTGAGCTCAAGGCAAAATTAGATGAACTCTCAAGCAAATATAATGTGCTACAAGCAAACTATGTTCATCTCAAGTGCTCTCATGAAGAATTAGTAGAATCAAGCATCATGCTTGAGGTGGCTCATGAGGTTGTGATTACAACGGTAAAATCATCTCAACCTCCCACTCACACACTCACTTGTACACAATCTCAATTGAATATTTCTTGTGCTAATGAGTGTGCTTCTCAAGCAAGCCAATCTTCGATTGAGCAAAAATTTATAGAAAACATAGAGCTCAAAGAAGAGGTGAAAAGATTAAAGAAAGATGTGATTCGATTGAAGGGTAAGGAGAAAGCACAACCTTCTCAAGATAACTGTGATAACATGGTGAAGAAGCTTGAGAAGGGTTCAAACCTTGCTTCCTCCAAAACCCAACAAAAGAATCACATTTCAAGCAAGGCCAACACAACCAAGAGCAAGAAATATGAAAAAAAGATGTGCTATGGTTGTGGATTGTATGGACATGAGTGGGCTACGTGTCCACATAAGAATTGGGCCGACAAGGTTGAAGCCGCCACTCAAAAGGTTTCAATCAAGGAGGCCAAGCAAGTGAAGAGTGATGGACAAAGCGCTTGTCTCATGAGCAAGAAATTGGGGCATCCTACCAAGAAATGCCCTATATATCAAGAGTCAAGAAAGGAAGCCCAAGTTGCAACAAGAAGATGCTATGGATGCAATGAGATGGGCCACAAGGTTGATGGATGTCCATACAAGCAAAACAAGCATAGAGCAAACAAAGGTCGCATATGCTATGCTTGTGGAAGAAAGGGGCATCTAAGCTATGATTGCCCAAAAGGTAACGTCCCTAAGCCGAACACATTTGTTTATAATAATATGCTTAGGAAGACCTCAAATGGAGTTAGCACTAGCAAGGTGATGTGTTCACCACAAACTAGTACTAAGGCCATTTGGGTGCCTAAGCACTTGTTGACTAACCCAAAAGGACCCAACAAGAGTTGGGTACCAAAATGTGCTTAGGTTGATAATGTAGGTACTTGGTGGTGAGATGAAAGCTTCGGGGTGGTTGAGCAAACAATTTGACAATATTCACTCAATCTATCAATCAATTCTTATCATAATCTCATATATGGTTGACCCAAAGATAAATCAATGACCATATCATTTACTTCATCTCTACCATTAATAACAAGTACCTAAAAACCTTATAGGATAGCCACTTTGTGTTTAGTGCTCAATGGCTCACAAATAAGCATATTTGTGAAATAATTGGAAGTGGCTAATTAGTTTCATTTAATAATTATCATGTTTGTCATGTGATGCTTTTAATGGCTCTCTAGTAGAGCAATGCATTTGTTCAGATGCAGTCATATAAGAAGTACTAGAGCTAAAACGAAGAATCACAAGCAACGCTTCAATTGTTTCTGTCCTGCACCTACCGGACGTGTCCGGTATGTCTACCGGACGTGTCCGGTATGGCAGGAACCAGAGCACTAATTGGGATGCAATTGAGGTTTGATCCATATGATTTCATATATCCTTAATTTGCTCAGAAGCTTGTGATCTATCAAACCTAAGTGGGTTGTGAGTATGTCTCAACGAAATTTAAATATGGCAAATTACTTTGTGTTGGTCAAAATAGAAAATTGACTCCCAAATTCTTAAAAGAATAAAGTGCTTGTTGAAAGTCATTCAAATTACTTGTGGTACTTATTTAGGGGGAGCTCAGTTTCTATTTTGCACCATTGTGGACTAACAAATTTATCTAGTATTATTTGTAGTCCTTTGGATGAAAATTGATTTCATATATGGTATGATTATTTGACAAGTGAGGTCAACATGATGTTGTCATGCCATGTATTATCTCAGTGGTGATATTGTGGGCTCAAGACAAAGGTATGTATTTACATACATGCATTGTAAGTGCATCTAAGGCCCTTTATATGCTAGTGTGTGCATTTGTGTGATATAGGATAGATGTTTTTCAAAATCCCTAACTAGCATGTGTAGGTGGTGTGGTTTTTGAAAATCATGTGGTTTTTGGGTCTTTGTGACCTAGTCATGTCATATTGTGATTATTGCTACCCTTGGTTGATTATTTGCCTAATCACATGTGACATGGTTCTCTCAAGTCCATAAAAATCCCTATGTCCGTCTAAAATCTCTCTCAAGTTTTTGAAAATCATAAATTTGCCAAATATTCGAAAAAGAGAAAATCAATTCTTGGCTAATTCATGTCCCCTAAGTGAGAATCCTAAGCCTATTTCAATTGATGCAAATATTATGCCTAGGAAGGTTTGTTATTGTACCTTATTGGTTAGTATTGCAAAAATTCCGCTATTCATACTAAGGCTATGCCTAAGTATGTTGCGTCTAACATGAGAGGACCCAAACTAGTTTGGGTACCATCGAAAAGTGGATGATCGTTTGTAGGTACTATGGCATTGGAGATTTGATTCAATGAAATTATTATTGTTCATCTTATGTTGAGTCAAGTATTAAAACCTAGTGCAATTCTATCCCAATGCCAAGTCAAAATTGAGTGAAGTCCATATGCTATCAACATACAAGTGTCATATTTAAGTTATGGGAATTTATTGATATATTTGAATGCCTGCAAATAAGTGGAGTTGAAGCTTGCAAAGATGATCATAAGCTATCAAGGTATATCTCTTGTTGATCAAAGTTTATTTGGGTGCATATGAGTTAATTGAATTGGATATATATGCATATGTTGCTTGCTATGAGATGTTTGAATGGATTAAATGCTTAAGTAATCAAGTTTGAAGTTGGTTTGATTGGATATGTTCATAAGATTTCTTCTAGTAAGTGGTTTGAATGGACATATGTCTTGTGAGAGTATTCAAACAAGTTGATTTCAAGTTTGGTTCAATTTGGAGAAAAATAGCTCAATTATTGAAATCTGTCCAATATTGAAAATCTGAGCTAGCAATGATCATTGATATGTTTGAGCAACCAAATCTATTTGTATTGGCTTGAAATTTGGTCTGCATGCTCTACACTTATGGTATTAGTTGCTGTGCAAATTTTATGAGATTTGGATAAGTGATACTTCAGATTTGGAGTAGATCTTGTCAGCTATAGTGCAGCAGTTTTCAGCATGTAGCAGTGTGGAAAGATATGAAATCTGGTAGCAATATAGCAGTCAAAAGAAGCTCAAATTTTTACAGCTACTAGAAGACTTAGTGTGTCATATCTTCACCAAATTTCGTGGTTTTTGGATATGTACTTTGGGAGATATGATTTATTCTTTGAAGAGTACAGAATCTGTTAGGAAAGTGACAATTATTGGATTGATCAAAAGTCACTTAGATTCAAAGGTCCTCAAATTAGAATCATATCTATAAGTGATTGAAGTACCTATGTTTTGGTTTTGGTTTGAGATAGAAGCATGACAAATGATGAGTACAAGACAATTTGTTTGAAGAGTGTATCTGGTACACATTTGGTACTCAAGCTAGAGATCAAGACCAAGATGAAGATGAAGATGGAGTTTAAGTTCTAGTGATAATTGGAGATCTTTTGATAGAAAGAAAAGGACTTAAATAAGTAGAAAGAAAAGGACTTAAAGAAGGATTCAAAGTTATTCATCAAATTAAGTCCAACAATATGGATCAATCAAACAAAATCCTTCAAGTGGATCAAGTGATTTTCTTTCAAGTTATTTCAAGTGAGCATCAAGGATGGTTCTTTGGAGAGAGGTCACTTCACCCTAGGCTTGGATGGCTAAAATCGAAGTGGTAATCTAAAGGAATATTTGAGGTACTTGGTTGAAGAAAATCAAGAGATTGGTCTAGAAAGCAAGCAACACCCAAAAGAGAACAAGTCATGAAATTTCAAGTGGTATTACAAGTGGTGCATCTTTTAGTTCTCTCAAGCAAGCAATGATCAAAGAAGAAGCAAGCCAACCACAACAAGAAGAGTGCACTTGATCATTAGTGATTCTCAATTCATAAGGGTGAAGAATAGGAATTTAAAGAATTGGTATCTATTGGTCTTTACCAAGCTTATAATTGGACTTCATGGTGCTATTGGAGAAATGAATTGAAATCTATATGACTATCTTCCTCTCCAATATAGCAAAGGTATCATTGTATTGTGCATGATCATTTTTCATCCCTTACTAGTATGCGGTTAGTGCATATAGTACATGCTTATAGGATCATGCATTACAAATGAAAATTTTTTAGATTCATAGACTACCACTGTTGCTTGAATGGTTATATAATCTAGTGGTTAGTGTATGAGTTTGTTCATGAGCTAGTAAACCCATGTACTTGATCTATTTTAAATTGCAAACAAGTGTCAAGTACAACCTCTTTAAGATGACAAAGGGGGAGAGGTTAATACAAAGAGGGAGAGATTAGTACAAAGTTTGTACCTTAAGCACCCTTTATGCTTTGTGTGACCCTTTTTGGCGATAGATGACAAAGGGGGAGAGATATGATTAAATCTTAAGGAGGAGAGAGAGATGAAAGCTTAAGGGGAGAGATATGTTTAAAGCTTCAGGAATGCAACCTTGTGTCTAGCTATGAAAGGGAGAGTAGCTATGACAAGGGGAGAGATATGACTTGAGAAATCTTTGTGATGAGTGCTATGTGTGAATTACATGTGTTATATTTATTTTCATAAGGACTATGCATGCTAGAATGAAAATATTTGATGTGATGTCTTTATATTTATTCTTGTGTGATATATCTTGTCATATGCATCACGGTTTCACTTTGTCACACACACTTGCACCCCACGGATGCAATGATTTAAGAGGGGTCTCCTATGTGCTTTAGTATGTGCAAATTGACATTTGAGGTCATTTATGAATTCAATTCATATTGCACACATTAAGGGGGAGCCTCTCATATATCATTGAATCCAAAAGCCTAATTGTTTATATCTTTTTGTAAGCTTTAATCGGGTTGTCATCAATCACCAAAAAGGGGGAGATTGAAAGTGCATCTAGCCCTTTAGTGAGTTTTGGATGATTGAATGACAACACGATTAAAGGTCTAACATGTTTACGAAGTGTTCGACAGGAAATTGATTATCTCACAGATACTTGATGAAATTGTATAAAGCCAAAAATGATGTATTGTTGTATAAACAATCTAGTTCAAGCATAAGACAACAATGCAAATGGAATTCATGTGAAGGCTTATTTATTGTGGGATTTCAATGATCTATGTGAAAGCAAGCACGATAAAAGTTAATTAATGAGACATGAGGGATTGCATATGGAATGGTCTTATATTTGAAGCTTGCTAAATTGAAAAGAAAAAGACAACAATACAAATGAATGGATGATTCAACATAAGATGTGACTTGATGGCTTGAGATGGTGAAGATAGCAAGGAAAGGCTTCGAGGTACTAAGCAAGGGTGAAGGGCAAGCGACGGCTTGGCGGCCGAAGAACCTAGCTAGGGTGAAGAAGGAAGTACTTGCATTTAGTTGAGGTACTAATCAAGCTGCGACGGTCATATTGTTGTGGAGGATCAAACCTATATTGGACAAAGCATTGGAAGTGACTTGATGCATTTAGAGTTATTCATATTTGATGAATGGAATCAAGTCACGTGCTCAAGATGGCTATGCTCAAGTGAAAAGATCAATATCAACATGATTGGCACCCTCACTTGATGAAGATTGGAAAACACGGCTTCGGTTCAAAGAGATCAACTCAAAAGGTTTAATTTCCTTCTACTTTTAAATTTGAGTTAATAGGAATGCCGTACTATTAAGAGGGATGCAAGTTTAGGTGGTCTGAGGAAGATAGAGTGCTCAAGCATAATAACTAAATCAATAATGAGACACTCTAGCACTTCACGAGCACATAGAATAATTTTCTATGACTGTCGGTGTCGGAAGTCCCGACGTAAGCCGGAACTCCCGACAGTCGGAAGTCATGACTCTTGCCGGAAGTGCTGACTCTCAGTCACAGCCTGGGCGGTGACTGTGGACGTCGGAAGTCCCAACGTGTGTCGGAACTCTCGACAGTCGGAAGTCCCGACGTGTGTCGGAAGTCCCGACAGTCAGAAGTCCCGACCCAAGCCAGCAGTCCCAGCAGCGATGGTTCTTTTGACTGCTCGCTGTCTGTGCACGTCGGAAGTCCCGACGTTCGTCGGGAGTTCCGACCGTCGGAAGTCCCGACGTTCGCCGGGAGTTCCGACACTGACCTGACCCAAGCCGGGAGTCCCGGCCTCAGCGGTGTTGGCTGTTTGTTTAACTGTGCACGTCGGAAGTTCCGACGTACGTCGGAAGTGATGACCGTCGGAAGTCCCGACGTTTGTCAGAAGTTCCGACACTGACTTGCACACACGGACTTCTGACCTGTTGTGAACAGTGTTTTCTTCATACGTTGGAAGTCCCAGGATCTACGTCGGAACTTCCGACGTAGATCTGAATGGTTCGATTTTCACTTGGGGTATAAATACCCCTCTCCTCACTTCTAACCGTTGCCCACTCATTTCATTGCGACAAACACTCGGCCAAACAGCCCCCAAGCATTCTAGGCTCCCCTCTCTTCACTCCCTTACTTCCAACTTTGATTCCCAAAGGGTTTGAGTGATTGGAGAGTGGATTGAGTGAGAAAAACACTTGGAGCAAGCTTGAGCACTTGATTTCTTCGTCAAGCCAGTTTGATTTGCATTTGTTACTCTTGGGGATTTTCCCCTAGCCGGCTAGGCGTCGCCCAAGAGCTTCCATCTTGTGGAAGAGCCTTGGGAAGTTTGTATTACCCTTGTTTTCTAGTGGAGAAACTCAAGTGACCTTTGTGGTATCCTTGAGTGAGGCAAGGAGGTGGAAGAGACTCCGACCTAAGTGGTCACCTCAACAACGAGGACATAGGAACTCCTTTGTGGGGCTACCGAACCTCGGGATAAATTCTTGTCTCCCGCGTGCTTGTTGTTGTTGTGATTTGCTTGAAATTACTTGTATTTGGTTGTCTCCCTCTCTCTAGCTATTTCTTAGGGTTTGGGACTCGATCTACGGAGTGGTGGCTTATCAACGTCAAGAGAGTAACCCAACACCTTACCTTACCACTAAGAAGTGGGTTTGTAAGTTATCAACATCACAAAGTTCATTTTAGCACTTGTAGTTCGTTTCCCGTAAGGGTCAGAAGTGCTGACAGTTTGCGTCGGAAGTTCTGACCCAAACTGTCGGGACTTCTGACACGTCGGAAGTTCTGACCCAAACGTCGGGACTTCCGACATTAACTGACTAGTGCATTTTGATTCAACTCTTTGGTTGCAGCTGTTTGGCTCCCTAGGTTTATCTAGTATATTTTATATACTTTGTGGCTAACTTGTGAGGGGTTGTATTACTTTGATTTGGAGTTTCCATTTTGGAAACTCCTATTACTAATCGTTTCCGCATTTAAAGGTGTTGATTTTTTAGAAACGCCTATTCACCCCCCTCTAGGCGACATCCTAGATCCTTTCAGCGGCCACATAGCAAATTGTGTTGCCCCTTCTCCACAGTACCTCCCATTGTTGGAGGTGGAGGTGGCAGGGGATCGTTGTTCTTGTGATTAGGGCAGGTGCAATATGGATCATGGCACAGTCCCTCCTGTGAAACACCACCACTGTTGTTATCGTCGGCTTCATCATCCTTGTAACCGCTGCTAACTTTCCTTTCTAGTTCAAAGATATGGTCTTGCAAGTAATAGATGTACTCTGCGTGCGGATTGATTGGTCTCGGATCAACCCACCTAGTGAAGCCATAGTTGTTTTTGGACTCCGAACACTGCATTTAAAAGATTTGAGTGAACAATGCAGTGAGTATGGCCTATTAGATGCAAAGCATTGGAGAAACAAATTTTAGTAAAGAATGTTAAAACCAATTACCTCTGCTCGCGGACATTTGAAGAAACGACGGCCTCCATCCAAACCCTCCACGAACATCTGCACTAAGCAGTCCTCTCCATGCCTACATTTTGGCCAATCTTCTTTCCGGTCATCGTATCCTCGGAGAGGGCAGTCTTTGGTGAAATCTCTCTTGCTCTTGACCGAAAAATGATACACTAGTTCATCAAAGTCTTCTGGACCTAGAGACCCCTCCCACACAATGGGAGTTCTCTTCTTCCCCCCCCCCCTTTCCTTCCCTCTAGATGACCCTCCAGACATTACTACTCGCACACAACCAGCTACTAGTTTCAAGTGAGTTGCATCGTGTGAATGAAGGTGTATATATAGGCAGCAGTGGAGCGGGAAGCCGTTGTAGTGTGGCTTCAATGGTCCTGAAAAGCCTACTACGTATCACTAAAAAGTCTATTTTGTAGGACACTGTAATGGCCTAGATGCCATCCCCGAAAAGCCTATTTAGAAAACTGAAAAGCCTATTTGAAAACTCATCTGAAAAGGCTAGATTCCTTTGATCAATCAATTCATCTATAAAAGGCGATGTACGATAGGACAATGACATGATAAATCACTGAAAAGGCTACATGCTATCGGTATACTGCACGACTTGACATGTGGCAGAAAATTTTGGTAGAGTTTTTCCTGTTTTTCTATTCAATCCAAACACAAATATCACATTAACATATGTAATCAACAAATATATATGACATTCATCTCAAACAATATACATGAGAAGACTAAAAGTGCATATATGCCACATAATAATAGTCCATAATAATAAGCTAGAACAGTCCATAATAATAGTCCGTACAGTCCATAATAATACATAATAAACGTCCACCACAATCCATGAAAACATCTAACTCAACATCAACCAAAGCCCTCACTGCCTCCTAGACTTACCCTTGCCCTTGTGTCCAAGAGCGTGGGTGCCTGGAGTGTAAGGGTCGGGTGGTCGGCGTCGCCTGGTACCTAGCTGTTGCGTAGGCTGAGTCGAGGGAGCATCCTCTAGCTGAGACGGTCCAAGCTCCTCGTGCCCCTGGTCCATGTCCTCATGGTCATCGTCCTCTTCCTCATCCTTAGTGGCAATGCCTCATGACCCTATAGGTGCGTGGCTAGATGAACCTACGCCACCTCTGGCTACAGAAGGCACATGCACGTCCTGAGCCATGGCTGTCCTGCAACCACAGCGCGCAGAGCACAGCGTAGCCGACGTGCCGGTCTCTGGTGCACAAAAAGTCATGTCAACTAAATGTATTGAACGTGTTAGTAATCTACTGATTGCATATTTATAGAAACTTATGTCAAGGAAGCTACGCGTATCGTCGTCCATCACCCTCGGTGGAAAGCGCTCTATCTCTTCGAACGACACTCTGAGGGTGTTGCCCTACAACAAACTTCAAAGTTATAATTCAATGTTACGCGAATAGATATAGAAAAATAGTGGAAATGACATACCACTCTATCCAAGATGGGTCCTGCATCCACCTGGCGACCAACATGAGTAGAGTGGTCGTACGCCGTGTCCTCGTCCTCGGATGACTCAATGTCCACATAGTCATCTTGTGACCACTGTAGCCTAAGCCTCGGACGAGTTGCTCGGTGGTACCAAGCTTGGTACCGTCTGTACTCACTGTTTGTGTGTGGCTCATCGTTCTCGTCCATGTTTTCGTCGAACGACTCCCACTCTTCAATGTAGGTGTGGTGGTGCAGAGCCCAATCAAAGATCTTCCTGTTTTTCTTACAATCGAGCCTGCAAAACACATACACCAAAGTTAGTGAATATAATATGAGTATAACATACATGTATGGCAAAGTTAAAAATTTTGACAGAGTTTCCTTTGTTTATTGATGCAAACCACACATAATATAACATGACTATATGCATTCCATACACATACAAACATACCAACAATTATTTCATCGATCTCATTTGACATTCATGTGATAATAACAGAAGTGCAAGTCTAGGAGAACGGTTCAATTGAAAGAAGAGAAAACTTACTTGTGCAAGTCAACACCGGTCGACTATGGAGACGGTGGCCATAGCTACCTCGCTCCAAACTGGCATGCAACTCTACGTGGAAGGTGGTACTCAACAGCATAGAAGCAGATAAGAGGACACATCACCCTATAGAGCTTGCTGTCGCTGTCACACACGTTGCTCACCAGAAAAGGAAGTGCCCCCTCGTTCTCGTAAGGCTCCCAAGTCACTTGCAACATGTTCAAACAAGATGTTAGATAGCATAATAAACAATTTATTGAATCCACCATGTGTAATAATTTATACTTACACTAGAGGTCGTGAGCCTATCTAGCTCGTCCGTATACTCTTTGTACGCCCGCTCCATCCTCACATGAGGAACTGTCACCTGGTCCCACTGGTATGCCCACGTTGGCTGTCAACGTGCGTGCTGACCTGGGAACCAGTCACGAGGAGCCAGCACCATGTGACGAGCAACTAGAAGCCATGACCACATCTAGAGCTAGAGTAGGTACACCCACCCACCAAGTGAGGTTGACTGTGAAGACCGCCGACAAGCCTCACAAAGCTAGGGGGGTAAAGGAAAGCCAAAATTGCAGAGCCACAGTTGTAGTAACCCACCTGGTCCCAGTCAGTGAGGCAGTGGATCCACATCCATGACATAGTGTCCCCCGTTTCGTCGGAGAAGAGAATATAGCTGAACAAGTGTAGGATCCACGCCCTGCAGTAGTACTAAACTATCTGGTCGTCTACCCCTAGAGGACACTATGCGAACTCTGCCCGGAGCCAAGAGAGTAAAACACCAGAAGTACGCGCCCCTTGCTCACCCACCTCTTGTCCAAGGAAGGCCTCCACCCGAGCTCTCCAACCCTCTGACCTACACTGCCCTGTCATTGCCCTCCCATGAATGCTCAGACCTAGCATCTTTTGACAGTCCTCTAGCGCGACTGTCATCTCCCCAAACGCCATGTGAAAGCTGTGAGTCTCAGGCCGCCACCTATAATTTTAGCAAAACAAAAATCCAAGTCAAAAAGGTAAGCACATGAACAAATGAATATGAATAGAACCTATGTGTTTAGGAAATACCTATCAACCAGCGAAGTCAAGCCCGCTGAGTTGAACATGGGTAGCCCACGACGAACCTGGAAAGAGATGACATCTAGGCCAGCTCTCGCCAGGTAAGGTGTGTACCTGTCGTCGTACTGTATGTCCAAGAACCCTCCATGGGCTCTAGGACGAAGGAGCGGAAGGTCCTGCATGGAAACAAAAGACAATCAACAAATGTTACTTGGCACACATATGTGCTTATAATTCGAAGTATGTGATATGAAAGTTTAAAATCTTACCTGCCCCGCCGCTATGAGACGTCCGGTGGGTCTCGTCGTACACCGGGTCCAGAAGGTGGAATTGCGCCATCCTACAAAATGAAGATAGTCAGTACATTATAAATTAAATATGCATTGAAACATAAAACAATAAATGTACAAGTAATACGATAGGTATTAAATAATAGAAACAACTACAAGTCCCACCTCACTAATTTGCCAACGGCAACTGCGTGAATTGTGGCCAAGTCTACCACACTTGCCACACTCGTACTGCTCGGGGTCAGTAAGAAATGGGGTCACTCTCCCACATTGCGTTCCACCAGGTATCTGATCCATAACCATCCTGTACCTCATCCTCTTTCTAGAGCCCCGCTTGTCCCAATGGTAAGCTAGATCCACAACGTACTTTGGACCATCATATGGAGGCCACTCTCTAGGGTCCCAAAAAGGCACGAAGTGGGGACTCCATGTTTGGACAAGCATGTCCACACTGAACTCGTGAGGTATCCTGGCCTTGATATCATAGTTGCGATGCCTAGCAACTGCCACAAGATGAGAACATACAAAGTGATACTGCCTTGGTTTACCACAATTGCATGAGAAATGTTGGAGGACTACCACATGAATCCTTTACTCTTGGACCTCTCTGTCAGACGTGGTACCGCCGGTATGCTTCACCTCATATCTCCCCGTGGCGTGGTCAAAACATGTGACCTCATGTGTGCCAGCCCTCTCCTTCGCCTTCTCTAGATGTGCCTGTGGTGTTGGAGCCCAAATCTTACCATCACTCTACAACTGCAATGCATGGGCGTGTCTATCGTTGAACCAGGCAACAATCTTGTAGAAGGTGAATTGCACAATAGCGTTCACAGGCATACCACGAATCCCTAGCAGCAACTTATTGAAAGACTCAGCCATGTTGCTGCACTGAAACTCGTACATCCAACCACCGGCATCATTAGCTCTTGTCCATTTCTCCACATCTCCCATCAAACCTGTCAGCCATTGTCTACCTTCTGCATTTGATGTGGTTCTAACCTCCTCTAACTTCCTCTGGAAGTACCTGTCCTCAAGCTGTCGAGCTGCCTCCTGGAAAAGATCAAAATTATCCTTGACACCATCCTTTCAGAGTAGATTCTCGGCAAGGTGACGAGTACACCAACGATGGTGCAAAGGTGCATACCCCTCTATCTGCTCTTGCACGACATTAAGTATGCCCTAGTGCCTATTAGATATGACGCCCACCTCCCTGTCGGGCCCAACCACATGTATTTGGACTAGCCTCAAGAACCATCCCCAGCTGTCATTGTTCTCCCTCTCAACCAAAGCAAATGCCAAAGGAATAAGCATGTTGTTTGCGTCACACGATATGGCTATGAGAAGTGTGCCACGGTACTTGCCAATCAAGAATGTACCATCAATGGAGAAGACTGGACGGCAGTGCCTAAAGGCCTCGACACACTAAGGGAAGCACTAGAAAGCATGGAAGAATATCTACCTACCATCTTTCCATGCATCTGGTGTAGGGATGTACTCATAATGCATGTCTGTATTCATCGCTTTAATTGCATTAACAAGTACTGGAAGCTGCTCGTAGCCATCTTCCCAGTCCCCATATATCATCTTCTACGCCCGCTGCTTAGCCCTCTAGGCTTTACCATAAGTTATGTCATAACCTCCATGGACCTCATTAACTATTTTGATAATTGTCTTGACCTTCATGTTCGGCTCTCCCTGCAATACTTTCATCAACCGCTTGGCAATGAGGGTAGATGTCAACTATCGATGCTTCGTGTTGAGGTCATGTGAAGCACAAGTATGTGGCCTGACAATTCTTGTGATCTTCCACTTTCCGGAGACCTTCTACTTCCTTGCACAAACCCTCCATGGGCAGTGATCCTTGTCACGCACAACCGTGTAATGCCGCTCCGTATAGGAATGCAGGACCTTGTAAGGTCTCTTGCATATCACTGCAAATGCCTGCAACCACCTCTTCAATGCAGGAAGGTCATTGAAAACCCTCCCCTTCTCAATCTACATGCTAGGACTAGCCTCTATAGCTTCCTGCAGCTCATCATCATGTTCTTCTACAAACGCCTAATCTAAATGAGTAAGATCACTGAACTCATGAACCATAGGATCACGGTGGCCAGGAAAGATATGCCTCAGCATCTCAACATCACTCTCCGTGAGCTCTCCAATGGGATGATCATCGTCAGAATCAACAGCCCTTGCGATCTCATATGGCTCTCAATCATTCATAATTTCAACACTAATGGAGGCATGGATTCCATCTCCAAACTAGACTTGAGCATCAGCAGGAGGAGCGCCCTCATTGTCGGGAACGTCTCCTACAACATAGCCACAAATAGGGGGACATGATGAGAAAAATGGATGAAAAGAAGAGAGTAAGCTACAAAGAAAGAACGATGCCTAATTGACACTTACTCGGATGATTCTGTGTCAAAGGGATCTCCTGAGGAGGATTCGCCACATCATTGGGGCAGATTGGGCATCGGGAATAGTAGGCAGAACCTCTGCATCCACATCACATTCCGGGACGGGAGGGTCAAAGTATGCCTACTCACCCATTGGTGGGGAAACCCCAAGAGGGATGGGATCAACTAGCACCCGATGCACAACCACGTCCAAACTTTGGAACTGGCTCTTCATAGCCGATTTCACATAGTTCTCCCATTGATCTGCACACCCAATTGGGATCATCTTCCTTAGCATGTTGGGAGGGGAACCTAGGTGAAGTACACCCTCGACTACGATGCCATCATCTCCATGGCAATGTACCTCCTCCCGAGCCCTTGCAACCAACTCACTAAATGATGGCTTCTCATTGAATAGCACATGCACCCTTTGCATCTCAATAAACTCAACATATCCATAGCGATCTCGTTCCACAGTGCCTCCATGATATATGCTCACTAGGCTGTCCATCTAAAAGTTCATACACAAATTCAAACACACTAAGTTTGGTCCAAACTAGTTTTCAAAAAATATGTATCTAACTAAATCCTAATTAAATAAACTAACCCTAAGTCTTAATCTTAATCTTAACCTAAGCCTTAATCTTAACCTAACTATCTATATATACATAGATATCTAGCTAAATCTTAATCTTAACAAAATAACTAGTGCGCCAACTACATATGTAACTACACCTATATACCTAACTATATATATATACATACTAGTGAATAATCTACCAAAATCATCACATATACTACTAACTAACAAATAAATACTACCAATTCACTATTTAACATCAATTTAACAATCTAAATCAACAACTAAATTATATCAATTTAACAATCTACATCATTAACTAACTACTGCTACTAACAAAAAATTATGTAACTAATCACACCTTGAAGCGCGGGTGGGACGGCGGCTCGACGACGACGTGCGGTGGCCGGCGGCCGAGTGGCGAGCGGGGACGGCATGGGCGGCCGAGGCACGGTGGGAACGGCCGGGAGCCGCACAAATGGCCGCGTGGGCAGGCGCAAGGTGCCGTGCGCCGACGGTCCTCCTCCGTGGCACGAACGGCCCTCCTCCGCGGCCGGCGACGCGATAGGGCGCGACGGCTTGGGCCGGCGGCCGGCGGCGCGAGCGGCGACAACGAATGGGCGCGGCCGGCCCTGCTCGGGCGGGCAAGCGGCCGCGGTGGCGCGGGGCGCGACCGACCCTGCTCGACGGGTCTGCCGGCGTGCCTCCTCGCCGGTGGACGGCTGGCGCGCCTCCTCGACGACGGACGGGACGGCCGGTGGACGGCCAAGACTAACGGCGGCGGGAGGGGCTGGGCGGGGCGGGGGCGGGGCCGGCGCAGCGCGGGTGCGGCGGGGCAGTGCGGGCGCAAGCACGGCCGGTCCTCCTTCTCCTCCGGCACGAGCGTGGTGGGCAGCTACGGCGGCACGGGCGCAGGCGTGGTGGGCAGCTACGGTGGCGCGGGCGCAGGCGCGGTGGGCAGCCATGGCGGCGCGCGAGGAATGAGAAAGAAAGAGAGAAAGAGAAGAACGGGCCCATATCATTTTACTTGACGCCAAGATGTATGGCGCTAAGGCTTGGCGCTAATGAGACTGGCGCCAAGCGCCCTGCCACGTCAGCGCATGACTCCAGTGGCTTGGCGCCAATGACCCTGGCGCCATGCCATTATATCTTGGCGTCGACGATGATGGCGCCGTCGACGCCAAGAACAGGGTCTATTTTTTGAAATCTTTTCGCTAGGAGCATATTTGAGAGAATCTTTCAAAAAAGGGCAAAAAAACAAAAAAGACGGATTTTCTTGCACATGCTGACATGCACTTAAGCTAGCAAGCTTCCGTGCATTGTGCTCCCTGACGTTGCACATTAACTTTTCATCTCGTATTCCTACGGGATGCAGGCATCGTTGCCCTGCAGGCTATTGCAACTTGCGACACCATCATGGCCCTGATGGCTATCTTGCGATGTCGGCGGCTGCAGACCGCCGCTGTATGTCTTGCATGTTTTTTTTATATATCGCTTTTTCTTTTGCGTTGATAATTCATTCATGGCTATAAGTACTATTTCATGCTTATTTACCGAAAGTTAATTTGCATGGATTGATAGGCAATGGCTTCGATCAACAAGACGGAGTTCAAGGTTCTTGCGCTGAACGGCAATAACTATCAAACCTGGGTGCTCAACTGTGAGTTCCATTTGCAGGCGATGCAGCTGACTACCACGGTCGCCAGGCCTGCTGTGGTGTTCCTGCTCCACCACCCCATGATAAGGCAAAAGCTTGCATCTTCCTGAGGCATCACATCCACGAAGACCTGAAGATGGAGTACCTGGAGGTGAAAGATCCTCTGGTACTATGGACAAAGCTTCAGGAACGCTTTGGCAAGCAGAAGGTAGTGCTTCTCCCACATGCTAGGCGTGATTGGGCACAACTCCGCTTCCTTGACTTCAAGACAGTTGAGGCATATAATATTGTGATTCATCGTATCGTGGCTCAGCTTCGCTTTTGTGGCCAAGTTGTCACTGAACTCGAGATGATTGAGAAAACTCTCCAGACTTTCCACCCCACCAACATGGTACTCCAGCAGTAGTACCGCAACAACAAGTACATGAAGTACTGTGATCTCATCAATGTGTTGCTTGCCGCTGAGGCTCAGAATGAACTCTTGATGAAGAATTTCCAAATGCGCCCATGCCAGTTTCTGTAATAGCAACGGTAAAGGTTCTTTCATAAATAAGGGCCAAAAGTTTCATGGTCACCGGGGGCCAAAAGGGGGAAAGTTTAAGAAGCACGTGAATGGAGGCCAGAAGTCTGATGGCAATGGCAAAGGCCAGAAGTTCAATGGCAATGGCAAAGGCTAGAAGTCCGATGGCAATGGCAAAGGCCAGAAGTTCAATGGCAATGGCAAAGGCAAGTCCCTGAAGGACTCAAAGGACGAGGCAAGTGGTGGGAAACACTCAAATGAGGGTTGTTTCCGCTGTGGATCCCAGAAGCATTGGTCTCGTACTTGCACTACCGACCCACACTTGATTGAGCTATATCAAGAGTGGAAGAAGCATCAAAACCTTGAGGTACACTTCATCCAGGCATGTATATGTGCCGATATCACCACCCAGCGTACAACTATGGGACCTCACCGGAAGTTGGGGATATATGTAGGTTATGACTCTCCGTCCATAATTAAATATTTGTAGCCTAAAACCGAGGATCTGTTTACGGCTCGGTACGCTAATAGCATCTTCGATGAAGAGTATTTTCTGGCATTAGGGGGAGGATTGTACCTTAATAATAAAGAATGCCGAGAAATAGATTGGACTGCAAGCAGCATTCAATCGCTTGATCCACGCACTAAAGATACTGAACTTGAAGTTCGAAGAATAATAAACCTGCAACAATTAGCGAATAATCTACCAGACATGTTTACTGATATAAGAGGAGTGTCAAAATCATATATTCCTGCGGTTAATGCACCGGAGAGAGTGGAGATACCCCTGGAGGGCATGAACTCTACCCAAATCCCCAATCCTAGGAAAGGGGGAGAGATCCAGATGACTCAGCACAAGCAAGCGGGGACGCCCACAAAGGCAAGTTGTTAGAGAAAACGCATTATGCTCCCATTCAGTCGTCCTAGCAGTGATACATCCTGAAGATGAAAGTCCTAGTGCAAATGTGCACACAAATACAAATAATAGCACAAGGACGATGGAACAATCAGGCTCGAGTAATTTGAGAAATCATGACGAGCTGGATGATTCAATTGAAGAAATTGCCACAAATTATGTTGAATATGGAGAACTATATAACAGAAAGAATACATACGTTGACATTAATTTCGTCTCTAAGATCGCAGAAGCGATTAATGAGGATCCTAAACCAAAGTCCATGGCAGAGTGCCGAAAGCGCTCAGATTGGGTCAAATGGAAAGAAGCAATAGAGACGGAATTGTGCTCGCTTTTTAAGAGGCAAGTTTCCGGGCCTGTCGCCCGTATGCCCCCTAAAGTATTCCCTGTAGGATACAAATGGGAGTTTGTTCGAAAGAGAGATGAGAACAATGTGGTGGTGAGATACAAAGCGAGGTTCGTAGCACAAGGGTTCACGCAGAGACCCGGCATAGATTATGATGAAACATATTCTCCAGTTATGAGTGGCATAACGTTCCGATATTTAATATCTATGGTAGTAGGCTTACACTTGAAAATGCAGATGATGGACGTAGTGACCGCATATCTGTATGGGTCGCTAGATTCAAATGTATATATGAAAGTCCCAGACGGACTAAGAATTCTGGATTCTAAAACAAATCGCAACATGTACAGTGTTAAGTTGCAGAGAGCATTGTACGGGCTTAAACAGTCTGGCCGGATGTGGTACAATCGGCTAAATGAGTTCCTCCTGAAGAAGGGTTATGTTAATGATACTGATTCTTCGTGTGTATTTATTAGAAAATCCTAGAAGGGTTTTTGTATTATTTCAGTCTATGCTGATGACTTAAATATCATAGGCAGTAAAGATGATATTGAGGAGGCAAGCACCTACCTCAAGACGGAGTTTGAAATGAAAGACTTGGGTAGAACCAAGTTTTGCTTGGGCCTGCAGATCGAGCATCTCCCTAGAGGAATTTTTGTACACCAATCTACCTACACGAAAAAGGTTTTAGAAAGAATTAATATGCCAAAGGCTCATCCGTGAAAATCCCGATGGTTGTCAGATCACTTGAGGAGGACAAAGACCCGTTTAGACTGAAAAGTGATGATGAAAAGCCTTTAGGGCCCGAAGTTCCCTATTTGAGCGCTATTGGAGCACTGATGTACCTCGCGAATTGCACTAGGCCTGATATTGCATTCGCGGTGAATTTACTAGCTCATCACAGTGCAAACCCGACCAGAAGACATTAGGTAGGCGTTAAGACAATACTTAGATACCTGAATAGCACCCAAGATCTTGGCTTGTATTTTCCGAAGAATCGGGATCTAAGATTGGTTGGCTATGCAGATGCTGGATATCTGTCTGATCCACATAATGCAAGATCTCAAACTGGTTTCGCGTTTCTCTGTGGTGGTACGGCTATATCCTGGAAATCTTACAAACAAACCTTGGTAGCAACGTCTACAAACCACTCAGAGATTATTGCATTATATGAAGCCGCACGTGAATGTTCTTGGCTACGAAGGATGACTAACCATATCCAGAAGTCATATGGTCTTAGTACCGTTGATACCCCCACTATTATCTATGAGGATAATGCAGCGTGTGTTGCACAAATGCAAATGGGCTATATTAAGAATAATATGACTAAGCATATTTCTCCTAAATTTTTCTATACTCACGAACTCCAGAAGTAGGGTGAGGTGAATATCTTGAAAGTCCAATCCTATGACAATGTAGCAGATTTGTTCACTAAGTCTTTACCAGCTACTACATTCAGGAAATGTATTCATGATATTGGTCTAAGACGACTGAGAGACCTGTAGAGTTCAGGGGAGATCGCCCTAGAATTGCCCTAATTACTGGGTCCAGAAGATCCTGAAATTTATAGTTCTGAAGATTATATAATGTCCTGAAGACAATCGTTGTACTCTTTTTCTCATAAATGAGTTTTCCAGAAGTTTCTCATAATGGTTTTTAACGAGGCAACGAGTGGAATACATCTAGCGGCACTATGTACTCTTTCTCCATATTTTTCCCACTGGGTTTTTAGGAGTTTTAATGAGGCATGAGTTGATCGCGGTATTCGCCCAAAGGGGAGTGTTGGGAAACCATAACCCTAACATAATTGTAGGCTCATACCAAATATACCCCTGAAGGGTTAAGACTATATAAAGTAACATGTACCCATCTATAATGAAGAAGAGATACGAGTTCCACGATATTTGCTCTTCTGTGTGTTCATCTGGTGTGCTGTTGGGAAGGGATACGGGAGATCATCTACAACTTACTCACATCTCATCTGCTGCAGGAAGGGAAAGGAATGCAAGGTGCTTCAGAGGATCAAGCACCCAGCTGCCATAGCTGCTAGCAGTGCTAAAGCACAGCGCAGCGCTCTAGGTTTGTTTATTAGCGCGAGTAATACATTAGTGTCATTGTTCAGTGGACATGAACTGAGTTGCAAACCTTGTACAGACCGTGATCGTGTAAACAAACTCTTTTCTATCTTAATATAGAGATGCACAAACCTTTTGCATGATCGAGAAAAAAAGAAAAGCCAAAACATCTTACAATTTGCAATGGAGGGAGTACATATACTTCATCCATTCTAGAATACATTGCATTATGACTCCTACAATTTCTAATGAAATGGAAGACATTCTATATATTGTGTTGGTACTCAGATTTAGCAAAATTGTCTTAAAATTTTTAGAATGCGTTTTATTACAGGACGGGATGGGAATAACTAATCTTGTTACTTTTCTCAAGGAAGCCAAGTTGCCAATCCTAACTTTTTTTTGCATTCCTGTAACAATGCAATGATGCTTTGCTGATTATAGTTTTTTTTAAAAGAAAGTCAATCCTCTCTGTTGCATTACAATGATTAGGTAGATCAGCAACACATACAGTTAATCTAAAAAAATATAATACATACGGTTCTCTTCATTTCTCCTAATATCTTTTTTAAATTTCTGAAGTACTAAGTAGGAAAAAACAAGAAGTCTAGAAGTAAGAGAACCACTCATTGATATTACTTTTATATATGCATTCTTTATTTTCTATCAGTCTGGATACAATTATATGCCCTGCCGCACGTGTACTTCTGGAGCCTCAAAATGCATCCACAGATCGGATCAGCTGATCGGCCTCAGAAATTTCGGTCAGAAATTTAATGGATTTGGATTAAATAATGGCATTTAAGGTGGTTGCGCTGAGCTGAAGAGTTGTCTTGATGAATTGCATCCTTCCAACTGTAGGCAAAGAATTCATCCTTCCAACTTGATGAATTGCATCCTTCTTGTCCTGCAACTCATAAGCATTCGAGTTTAAACTTGTTTGTCTCATATCTTTCACTATACAAACATGCATGTTTCTTATTACTCTTTGAATAAAAAATAATTTCAGAACTACTTCAAATAAGTTCACCCAAATTTGGGCTAGAATCCAGCATAATTACTGCACAAGAGGCCATTAGTATCATTTTGCGAAGCAGACGGAGCACGCTATAAACTGAAGTTCTATGGAAATTAAACTAACTACTACATGGTTGTTCTTGTGAAATTTCTGCATTCCAAACGATGCCATTTTCATTGAAATCAATCCATGATGCTAACAATATTCATGTGTTGCAACTTGATATACATCTCAGGCATACTAGCAACTACCTGAAAACTGCACAAGTGGGAGTATAATACACAGAGCCTACCCTACCTATCTAATCCCCTACCGCGATTAGGTGTCAGGCACCAATGCAGCGAATAAGGGCTTCTCCAGTGGGCTTCCCAGAACCGACTCATGGGCTGACATGGCATGCCATGAGTCGACTCGCAGCCACTGGACTCATCGCTTGTGTCAGGAATCGGTTCAAACAGATGAGCCGACTCATGAAGATTAAAAAAATATTTTCACACAGTGCAAACCAAAGGTCAACCTGCCAACCACCCAACCGTTACCCACAACTAGCCGTTGTTTCATTGATTCACTGCTCTATACTCCCTCCGTATCCTAATTAGCGGTCGTTCCGGAGCCGAGCGCGTTCGCGGCAAAGGATGTCGTCCGCGTCCACGAAGCCTGTTTTGGACGCGATTGCCCCTGGGGCCACGCGGCGCCGCCCGGCCGCACGTCCGCACGCGCCTCCCTCGCGTCTCCTCGACTCGCCTCCCACGCGCGCCGCCGGTCCGCATGCACGCCCCCTCGGGACTCCTGGACTGGCCTCCATTAATCGACACGAACTCGCGCCGGCCGCATGGACGAGTCCAAGCGATTCCAAACGACTGGATGTCTCTACTACACAAAAGCTAACAAGCATTCGGTTTGCAGATACCCGCGAAAGCCGTGGTGACGCCGACCGACGAAACCACACGAATCCACCTCGCCTACGCCTACCACGCCCGGTCGCGGCGTCGTGGGGCGCCTCGCCTGCACGACCCGTCTTCTTTGACCCCGCCGCCCACAGCACGCTCGCCATCAGCACGCTCGCCATGGAGCCCGGCGGCGCGCGGGTGCTGCTTGCCGCGGACGACGTCTGGCCGGAGTCGGAGGAGGTCGCCGCGGTGGACGTCGGGCTGGACTCGCAGGAGGTCACCACCGAGGACGTCTTCGAGGCACTGGACTCCGTCGACCCGCTGCAGTCCGTTGAAGGACTGGAGTCCGTCGTCGCGCAGGATTCCGTGATCGCGCAGGACTCCGTCGAGGCGCTGCTGGTGGTGCCGGACTCCGTCGAGATGGTTGCGGACCCCGTCGACATCGTGCCGGACTCTGTCGATATGGTGCCGGAGTACTTGCCGCCGGGCGCTTTCGTTTGCGGTCGCTGCCATCTCGTCCATGAGGACCGCGAAGCGTGGAACCGTGCGCACTCGCGGTTCTACCCATGCCCTCGCTGCGGTCTTGTCCACGCGGACTACTCCATCGACGCCATGCTCGGCCACATCAACGTGGACTGCGAGCTTTTCATGGAGCACTACAAGGGCTTGCTGCCGACAAAGGACGACGCCAAAGCATCGGTAAGATAACTTAGAAAGGATGATTTAGTTCATGCAGCATTACAAATTTAGTTCATGCAACAATCGGCATTACAAGAAAGGATGATGTCTCTACTACACAAAAGCTAACAAGCATCGTTATAATTTTTTCATGCAGCAAGAGTAGCCCCGGCTTCATGTAGCAATGATGGATCATAAGGGATACAAGATGGCAACCGATCCTCTCTTTCTAATGTTTCTTTGTTCATGTGAGGTATCTTGAATTTGTTGCTCCATAACCTCTGAACTGTCCGTATATGAAGCCCAAATTGCTCGGCAACAATTGCAGTGTCCTTGCGTAGTTTGCATTGTTCCTTCTAGTCAACAAAACTTGATAAACTCGTTTACGGAGTTGTTCTGGTCTTCGGTGGGGTTGTCCAACCTGTACTTCCACGGTTGGGTTGTCCACTGCATGTTCTGTTAAAGAAAACAATGCTTAGTCATAGTAACACTTGTTCACGGCAAGTTCTACAAATGCATGAAAAAAATACTTCTTCTCGGCAGAGCTTAGCCATGGCATTTTCTATTTATAGGGAACAAAAAATACCAGCAAGGTTCATTCATAGTAACACTTGTTCACGGCAAGTTCATAATACTACTCCTTCACAGCAAGTTGGAGCTAATGGAACAAGCAAGTTCATAGTACTACTTCATGGCAAGAATAAAAAAGTTACCAGCAAGGTTCTCTTCGTGATCGAAGTCGACGGCACCAAATTCATCTAGTGGTAAGTTCAAATCGAAACCTTAAAAAAAAACTGCATTCTTAGAACGAGAAGATTGAAGGCTCATAGTATAAAAGGAAACAATGACATGGTACGTTACCGCCGTGGTGATCTTCTTGTTCGTCAACATCAAGGAAGTCGTTGCCGACGTCGTGGTCTTCTTGCTCGTCGTCAACATCAAGGACGTCGTTGCCGTCGTCATCTTCTAGCTCGCCGAATTGAAACACGTCGTCGGCGTCGGCGTGTTCACTCACAGCAAGATCTAATTAAACGGGAAAAAAAGAAGCATATTCATGTCATGGATTATATTAGGAAAGGCAAACACATATCCATTGATTTTCTAAAAAAAAAGAACAGGCCATTCAGCCGGACGTGTCACATGCAACAAACAGAGAAGTTTGAAAAAAACATTGTTGCTTACCATTGTTGTTGACGTCCTCCGGTAATGGTGCGTTGAGATCAAAGGGCAGATTGCCGTCGTCATCTTCTTCTAATGGCACGTTGAGATCAAAGGCAGGGATGTAATCACTCATCGCATTGTTAAGTGGAAAGAAATGAGGTAGAAAGAGCACTGGAGCTAGCAGTCCAAGCGCCGGTTAAATAGGAAGGGGTAGCTGGACAGCCAGCCGAACAGAACGAGCGTGCACTGTGCGAAAAATCAAAAAAAAACCCGCGCGCGGCGAAATCCCGCGGACGACCAAAACACGCGCGCGCGTGAGCAGCTCAGAGGGCAAAGCGGAGGGCCAAAACGCGCGCAAGCACAGTACCATGCAAATCCATGCAAACGAGCACTTTTCCATGCAAATACAAAAAAAATACCGCGGCTGCCAGCACTCGAACAGTGGAGCTCCGGCCTTAGGCTGCGCAGCCTTGGCCAACCGAGCTATGGTAGATTGCTGTACAAGTAGCACCCGCAGCTCTATTTAATAGGGGCAAGACAGAAAAATTACCCCCAATTAATCACCCCTTGGTAACCAAACTCATGTCCTAAATGACTTCTAATTAGAATACGGAGGGAGTATATGAATGGCACCTGTATGAGTATTTCCACAAAATACAAGCACATATAAATGCTCCCTCCTCTCTCCTCTCCAGTTCATAGAACACAAGCTTGATGACCCTTCCCATTTCAAAAAACAAGCAAATATACAAATCAGCTCTCCTCTCCATTTGAGAGAACACGAGCATGGACCCATCCTCAAGTGGTAGCTTCACGAGTTTGTTGAACTCGCCGCGTGGACGGGTCCTCGCGCGCCGCCGCAGACAGGTCCCCCACGCGCCTGCTTCATGATTCTCCTCGCATGCGGCTCATCACTCCGAGCAGCCAATGCAATGTTGCTTGGATTAAACAATCGGAAATGATATACGCAGGGCAGGGCCGTCCCACAAATTTCATGGGCCCTTGGGCCAGTAAGACACTAAGGGTCCGGCAATGTAATATTTGAATAGGACGATTAAAGTATATAACTTGTAGCATATATTTAATTTTTCTTGAAAAGGTAATAGTACATCAAAGAAGATAAAAAAACGACAAAATAACTATGATGGTTACCTCAAATAAAACTACGGTGCTTCAGTGCTTTTTAAAAAAGCGTCTTCGGGCATTTCTTGATACAAAATCTTCAAGAACACTTACAAAATCAATTGTATCTAAAATATCCTTCTCAATGCTGCACATAGCCAAGCCATTTAATCTTTCTTGTAGCATAGTTGACCTCAAACACGCACTCACGATCGAGAACGAGTATACGAGCGGCCGCCGCCAATTGATACACAAGCCTGTTGGTACGCACTGTTGTCTTGCCGACGTATGGGCTGATAGCATCTACTATACAGTATACTATACATATGGGTATCCTCATGGGCCCCCAGCTTCATAGGCCCATGGGCATCGCACAGGCTCCCCCCCCCCCCCCCCACCCCCACCCCCCCCCACCCGCTCGCTGTCCCCAGATTATCCACTCGCTCGCTGCCTTTCTTTCTTCTTCCTCGCTTTCTCTGTCCTGCGCGCGCCCGCACACGCGCTGCTCCTGCACCGCGCCCCTGCTGCTCCTCCTCCTGCGCCGGAAACAATGGGCGCGGCACGGTGGTGATTCTGATTCATCAGAGGAATGAAAGGTTGCACGGGCAGCTGCTGCTGCTACTGCTACTGCTGCTAGCTGTATTATTCAGGATAGTGAGCTGCTGAACCACTGACAACTGATCATTTGTTATTTCCAGCGTAGTAGTGCTTTGTACTTAACAAATCCTTGCAGACTCTGCACCTGTGTGCCTGTGCATCCAGGGCAGCTAAGCTAGCTGCTTCCAGGCAGCTGCGGTGGCTGCCGAGTGCTTAGAATCACTCGATCGATTTGCAACGAGCTCTGACAAATTGCAATCGTCCAAGATAATAATAAGCATTGTAATTTATATTAGTTTTCAGAACCGAGGCAGCTGAAAGGATCAGGTTGGTGTTATCACCGATGCCAACGAGTTGAGGCCTCGCGAGTCACCATCGTCGACGCATTTGTAAGAACCTGTTTGCGATAGATACCCACTAGTAACGTCTTGGACTCGCTCTTGGCATTAGCATCAGCTGCTTGCATTGGCTCGCGTGTACACAAGTGACGGCCAAACGAAATATAATCCACGTCTGCATGCTTCAATTAACAATGGAATTCCATCTCAGTTCGTCTGAACTCGCATTGTGCAGGTCTGCAACGTACTTATCATATACTATATCCATCGGCCTGAAAAAAAAAAACATCTCCGTGGCCTTATTATTCGACAGGGACAATCCGTTTCAGATGCTTCAGGATGGGACAGGACGCATAGAAAATTTGAGATCGAGACAAGCGGCGACCCGCACGCCCCGGGAGATTACTGCACGACGAATCCCGTCAGATCTCTGTATATTTTGTCATTTTGGCGTTCTTTCAGCAAAAAACTCGTCAGTTGCGATTGCAACATGAACACATACTAGTAGCTCCTAGAGTAGATAGCAACTGTGCCAATGGCGTCCAAATTGCCGCCACTGTTTCTTTTCTTCCTTCTGATCCGTCGCAGCTTGCATGCATCCATATGATTGATGGGTTTTATTCGATTCCTGCTGCCTTCCACACGTGGAAACCCCGCTTTTGCCTCCTCGAGCTTCACGCCCGGCGAGTTCTTTTTTCTCTGCATCCCTAATTTATCGGGTAGCTACTGCACATAGCACCAGTCTCTTGCTTTGTTTTTGCGAGATCGAAACTCGTCACAGGATTACGGGAGGAGTTCACGCCAAAAGACTAGCAGTTCCATTCGCAAAATACTAGTAGTCCCAGTTTCCACGTTCATTCGCGTTGGTGCAAGTGTAAAGTTAACTTGTAGTAAGGCCACTTTGCTTGCAAACAAAAACTGTGTTCGAAACTTCTGGAGTTATAACAAGTCTGAAACATACAATCAAGTCAAATCATCATTTGAAATCTGATCAGTAAGCCAAATAAGTGTTATTAGATTCGTCAATCGTCATGACATGTATTTTCATAGTATAATTATTTTGTCAATCATCATTTTAAATCTGATCACTACACCTTTTTCTATAAATTTGATTAAACTTTAGAAAATTTAACTAAAGATAAAGCTGGGATTGCATATTTTTCAAGACAGAGAGGCAGTATATTGCAGTAACAGTCGAGAAAAGATGTGACCAAGGTCTACAGCCTTCTTTGGAAAATGCAGGAATATAAAAAAAAACGTAAATATAGAATGCCCTGGTATCATACTAGGGATTAAAACACACAGAAATATGTAAGACTGAACGTTTGGATACAACGTAGAAAAACACATGAATCTGATGAGAGATTGGCACAAAGGAAACTTTACATGAGATTCAATCTCTTGGTAAAATTCTTCCAATTAAAATTCCTATGAAATAAGAAATTCCAAAGAAAAATTGTATAGAATGTATAAGAACCCAATCTTTTATTCCAAAGGGCTTCATGAAAATTTTTCCTATTACATTTGATCCTCTAGAATTCCTATTGGTGGTTGGAGTTTGATAGAGGTAATCGCTTGAAAGTTTGTTTTTAGTCTTATTCCTTTGTTTGAGTTATTGATGGAATTAAGAGAGGGATATGTACTTTGTGTTGGTGTGAGTTTGATAGAGGTAATCGCTTGAAAGTTTGTTTTTAGTCTTATTCCTTTGTTTGAGTTATTGATGGAATTAAGAGAGGGATATGTACTTTGTGTTGGTGTGAGTGTTTTTTAGAGTGAAAAATATGTATCATAAGTTATGATAAATGATGTGGATGCATCCATCTTTCATTCGGATTGTAATTCTATTCCAATTACCGTGGCTCCATGTGACTAGTGGAAATTACCTCCCTCCCTCTTAAACTCTTATTTCTCATCCCGTCAAAACTCACTCCCACCCCACCAAACAAACCACATATTTAAAAACCTATATCTCTAAACTCCTATTACCTCCCACCAATTCTCTCAAACCAAATGAATCGCGGAGGTAGAAAGATGAATCCAAGTCATTGAATCTTGATGTAAGGGCATTAGTAATGCTTGAGGACGACCTCGGTCTTAAGATGGGTCCCACTGAGCATGAGCGAGGCCGTCCATGTATGTTTAAGACTTGGATTGGTCTTTGGGTGGATAAGTTGTACCAATTTCCGCCCGCCACCGTCACCTTCCCATGTCCCCAGCGTTCCTAACATCTTAAGTAAGAGTCATCGCCCTGCTTGCTACTTCCTTGATGACATAGAGGGTCGTAGGCATAATCCACGACATCTCAACGACATAGCCGCAAATTGGGGAAGACGAGGGAGCCAAAGTCTCCTCCTTCTCCAGCGATCAGTCAGCAACGTGGGGTCAGGGGTCGACGAAGACATCAGAGTCAAAGCTCCCTCTTCCTCAGCCCTCGGCCAGCCTTGCCAACGATGCCTTGCAAAGACAAAATTTTAATATGTAAGGCCAGGTCTTAAGGTTGAGGTTTGTCCTATATCTCTCTTCTCCTGCTAAGGTCGTCCCTCAAGTTGAGTCTGCAACGTAGGGTCGACCCTATAAATTCCTCGAGGCCTCCTTATTTCCAGCAATGCAAAAAAGAAATATGGCGGTAAGAGGTTCATGGGTGGAACATACAACCCTAATGATATAATTATACTCAAATATATAAGAGATTCTAGAGACATGAAATATTTTTTTGCATAAAATACTTTTCATCTATCAACATTTTATCCTTACCTGATGATATTGTCTGATTAGAAAATAAAGTGTGGATGTATGTATCTTTTCGTTCTCTTTTAATGTCAAAAATTTATACAATGCACTACGAGAGGAGTAAACTAAAAACAACTTGTTAGACGTAGAAGAAGAAGAAGAAGAAGAAGAAGAAGAAGAAGAAGAAGAAGAAGAAGAAGAAGAAGAAGAAGAAGAAGACAATTTTAAAAAGCAGAAGAAGGGCGCTGTTAGTGTTTCCCTGGCCGCGCCTCCTATATCTTCCCTCCAAACCCTCCTCGCCTCTCCATTAGTTAGCTAGTGCCTCCATTCCACGGTTGCTCCTGCTCGCTATTCTTAGCCCAGAGAGCGCGCCACCACAACACGTCCCCGCCGCGCGCGGCTTGCAGACACACGGCTGCCCCGGCCCGCGCACCCGTACGTGCCGTGCCGGCCAGCAGCCATGGACATCGACCTCGACCGGGCTCGCGCGCTGCGTGTCCTCGGCCGCGGCGCCATGGGCACGGTGTTCCTCGTCGCGGAGGGGGGGCCCTCGGCCTTGCGCCACAGCCGGTACGCCCTCAAGGTCTTCGACAAGCGCTCCGCCGCCGCCGACCGCCGCGCGCGGTGGGAGATCAACGTGCTGTCCCGCCTCGCGCACCCACACCTCCCCTCCCTCCTCGGCTTCACCGAGACGGACGACCTCCTGGCCTGGGCCGTCCCGTACTGCTCCGGCGGCGACCTCAACGAGCTCCGCTACTCGCTCCCCGACCGCGTCTTCTCCCCCGCGGCCATCCGCTTCTACATTGCCGAGATCGTCTCCGCGGTTGCTGAGCTCCACGCCGCGGGCGTCGTGTACCGCGATCTCAAGCCCGAGAACGTGCTCCTCCGCGCCGACGGCCACGTCACGCTCACCGACTTCGACCTGTCCCGCCTCCTCCAGCCCAGCAGGTCCGCGGACTCGTCGTCATCGCCACCGCCCCCGCCGCCAGCGTCGTCCCGCGGTGGCCACAACCGACGGTCGCGCGTCCCCGCGCGGAGCGACTCGGTTCTCGGCCAGGCCAAGTCGTACTCCAACTCCAAGCCCCCTCATCAGCCGTGGTCCGCGGCGGCGTCGCCGCGGCAGCAGCTCCAGAGCCTGGTCCGGTACATCATGGGCAGCGGCGGCGACGGAGGCGGGGTGGGCAGCAGGAAGAGCAAGTCGTCGCGGGTGTCGCCGGTGAGCCGGAAGCCCGCGAGCTTCGGCGGCTGCGGCTCCGGCGCGTCCATCGCCGCCGCCGCGTGGGGCAAGTCCTACTCCTTCGTGGGCACCGAGGAGTACGTGGCGCCGGAGATGGTGCGCGGCGAGGGCCACGGCTTCGCCGTCGACTGGTGGGCCGTCGGCGTGCTGGTCTACGAGATGGCGTTCGGCCGGACGCCGTTCAAGGGCCAGAACCGCAAGGAGACGTTCCGGAACGTGCTGCAGAAGGAGGTCGAGTTCCCGGGGGACAGCCGGCGACGGACGCCGGAGCTCGCGGACCTCATCTCGGGCCTGCTGGAGCGGGACCCGAGGAGGAGGCTCGGGTACGCCGGCGGCGCCGACGAGATCCGCGCCCACCCGTTCTTCGCCGGCGTGGCGTGGGACATGCTCACGGAGGTGTCCCGGCCGCCCTACATCCCTCCGCCGGCCGACGAGGACCTCGCGGACGGCGACGGGTTCGACGTGAGGGGCCACTTCAAGGACCTTCACCAGCCACCGCCTCCGAAGTCCGCGTCGGAGTCGTTCTCGACGGAGTTCTGAGCTCTGTTCGGACTAGCTCCTTTTGCGCTTTTATCCTCCGTAGATTACTGTATTGTAACCAAAGGATCGAGGGTGCCTGTACATACATGGAGACGGGGTTGGTGCTGTAAATTTGACGTAGAGTTGGTGGGGTTGTGCAAACATTTTGGGAAGGGCAACAAGGGCTGGCTCTGGCTGGCGCACGTGTGGGCTCGCGCGCTGCGCTCGAGGCATTTTTCTTCGTGTGATTTTTTTCACGAGAGAATTCTGATGCGAATTAAAGTAGTAATTCTAGTTTCAGAGAACGTGCAATGTACAGTGCTCTGATCATCATAATACACAATCTTTAGTGGAGCTAATTAAACCTTTCTCCTTTTGTTTAGTTCTTTTTATTTTTTATTAACATAAGAGAAGAAAACGAAAGAACTATTGTTGCTACTACCAGGCTCCCAGCCACAAGGCCAAAGCTAAAGACAAAAACTAAGGTGCGAGGTAATCACAAAATATACAATAAGCACACCAAAACAAAAAAGGCCAAGCAAATAAGCAATAATAAATACAAAACCGCAAATTAAAAGAAGTTGCATAGTGGAGAACCAAGCAATAACATAACTGAAACGGTCAGTAGTTTTTTTTAAGGTGATTGTACCATCAATATATCAATCATAACTAAACTCCTAAGTTCAATTTACCGGTGGACCTGAATCGATATCAGAATTCGTCAACAATGGTTGGCTTTTTTCATATATACAGGGGTGATTCCATTGTATATGACAGAGTTTTATGGCTTAGTTACAGCTTACAAGCTTTAACTAATGTGGCCTGAGACAGACACATTTTTTCTCTCTCTTTTTGCGAGCAACACATACTCTCAATAATTGTTGATTCACCATGGCCGTTGCTTATATTAAACATGGCCATCGGATTCGTACAGATGCTGTGCTGTTCCGAGCTGTTGGTTGTTGAGACAAACCACGTCAATGGCTCAAATGCCCCCTCTCCCACAGTCCCACGGCGCCAAAAATTTTAAATGACATGCGGAAAATTATTTTTGTGTCAGAATTGAACAAATCAACGTTTAAAAAAATTCAGAATCTCTGACACTCTGTGCACGGGTGAACGATCCAGTCTGATGGACTGACCTACAGCATGTTCGTTTCGGCTGAATTGGCTTATAAGCCATGGCTGAAAGTACTGCTGGCTGGTTTGGTGTGAGAGAAAAACACTATTTAAACCATGGATTATAAGCCAGATACGAGCGAATAAGTCGAAACGAACAGGCTGCTATATTATTTAAGCTCCTTATTTGTTACTATGTGCATATCGATCTTATTTAGTTCAGAAATCAGAAAACACTATTATCAGCGGTTGGCAATTATTCTGATGCATTGGACATGATAACTTAACGCTCGTGTATTATCCATAACCAATCGGTGGTCTATGCAGTACGTGTGAGCTTGCAAATGCAACCCCTGCATGCATGACACTAGCAGCTGGCTGGCTGGTGCGCCATTACACATCTTGTTAGCTGCCTGCCTAAAGAGTGTTTTAGTTTGACCAAATCTTGTTGGGCAGGCGCCTCATAACACGCAGCAGTCCTAACCTTTTCTGATCTCATTGCTTGTTTTTGCAACGTTGCCAATACAGGTTTTTAAACGTACGGGTTTTGTGTATGTTGCTTCTGACTACCGCTGTCTATGTTTAAGTGTGAAGTTTAATACTAGTAGTAGGGCACTTGGCTTATTTAAGAGAAGTTCCTGGAGAATGTTCAACGATTAGGAGACATATGGCCCTTGCTTTATGCGCAAATTTGGGGACTGGTAACCACATCCAAAAAGCTCTTTGCTTGTTAATTCGGTAGTCCTATCAAGATAAGGAAATTGCTTGTCACTATGTAAGACGAAACCAGGCGGTAGTGATTGTTCAAGACACTAGCTGGTTCTTCTCTAAGTACACTGAATCTTCTGCTTCTTTGGATCATTGGATGATGATGTTTGTAGCGGTGGCCCAGATCATCTCGAATTTTTCATTTGAGGTTACGTATCATCATAGATGCATTAGTGATTTGTGACGAAGAATGTTTTGCAGCTTATTGCCGTCTGGGTTCCAAAATAGCTGCACACCTCCTTTTCCGAGAGCCTACAAATCTATAATATTTTACAAAGGAAAATCATCGTAGAAGCGCTTATCTTGACCCACCAATACTGCACGGCGTTGATGTATTCAATAATGGACCGTGCGGCTCCACTAATCAGCAGTAGAGGGCTAGATGCAACAGGGGTCTGGGCCGGGGTGGGGGTTGGGGGCAGGGGTGAGACCCGCAGCTTGATGGGCCTTTCTCAGTCTGAAGCTTCGCCGGCGGTGCTCCATGGACTCGCTTTCTCCGTCGACGCCGTCGGTCCTCAGGAGTCAGGATGCTATGCTCGCTGATGACACCCGCCCAAGCTCGTAAGCACTCATCAGCTCAAGCAATAGTGCAGGAAAAGAAAACAAGGGATTGGAGTGGATTCCTTTTTTTTTCCTGTCTCTTTGGATTGCAGGAATGTAAAACTCAGGAAAAGGAAAAATGTAGGAATAGAATAGGAATACAAGTGAAAGACAGAGAAAATTCAAAACATAGGAATTTTTGATACCTAGGTGTTTGGATAGGCAAAGGAGAAACACAGGAATCTTAAAGGATTTTTAGGAACAAAGCGTGATTGATTTCTTAATCAAGCTAATTTATTCTATTCCACTCTCATGGTTAGACGTCTCATAAATTCACTGTTTGCCTTGTTCCTTGTGCATAGGAATTTTTGCATGAGGTCTAGGTGGATTGTTTTTTTCCTATGGAATTGAAGGGGAAGGAAAGTTTCCTACGGAATTCCTAGGACCAATTCCTACGGACCAAAGGCTACTACAGTTATTCTAATCCTATGGAATCTCAATCCTATATTTTTCCTTTGTTCCACCTCCATTCCAAAGGGGCCCTAAAATTGGCGTTTCAGCTTCCTTTCCTCTATTTCTTCTTGATTCCTGCGATTTTCCTTGGGAATTCCTCTCTTTAACCGGTTTGATTTCTGCACTACACACGTTCTTTTTAAGATTAGGATCCATTGGTCGAGCTGAAAAGGACAAATGCTGGAAATTAAACCCCGGTTTATCAGCTTGCGTTGATCAGTAATAATTTTACACAGTATGTGTTGTCCACTTGCCCACCACATTTATTTTACATGCAATTTTTATCTATAATATTGTCTTCCACTACAGGTCCAGTTATGCTTCAGGTTATGGCATTTTGAACCCTTGAGTTGGTTTGTGTAATTTTCTTCCTCTTATGCAGACTCCTCTCAGAATCGCATTTGTTTTTCGCTGATTTCTCTACACTAGATTAGCTGTTCAGCGCCCATGATACAATGGTTTGGTTAGTTAATCTGCAGTTACACTAAAGGCCTGCCCACTGCAATTTGTGGGACTAGTTTGCCACTGTTTTTCTAAATCTTCATGATAACAATCAGGATACCTTAATCTGCAACAAAACTTTACCATTGCGCTTTCCACTTCACTTTGTAATATATATATTCATCATTGGAAGATGCTCCATCTGTTGAGAACTTCTCTTTATCTGTTATACTGATCATCTATCCTCATCAAGGTGCTCACCACCTCCCTCATGGAAAGCCTAGATTCGAAAGCCACCTGAGTGCAGGAAATCGCCAGGTCCAACAAGTCCAGCGCCTTTGCCTTCTCATCTTCAGGCCAGTACATGATCTCCTCATCTAGAAAGCTCATCACGCTGCAGTAATCAGCATGCTTCAGGTTCAGTCTCATCCATGCCACAATGTCAACGCCGTCTCCGAAAGCAGGATCGAGAGGCATCTTCCTACACAGGAGCTCGAGCAGCACCACACCGTAGCTGTAGACGTCACTCTTCTCGGTCAGTCTTGTGTTGTATCCATGCTCTGAAAAAATTTCCGACAACACAAGTGTAACTAACATAGGAGCAAACGATACGGCATTGGAATACTGTGAATTTTTGAAACAAGGAAATGATGAAATTTTACCTGGAGCAATGTAGCCAAGGGTGCCAATAACAACTGACACCGTTGCATCTGCATCCTCGTCACCTACGATCTTCCCCATACCAAAGTCTGCGATCTTAGGCACCAAATCCGCATCCATCAGTATGTTGCTTGACTTGACATCTCTATGAACAATCATCGGCACACAGTCATGGTGCAGGTAGGACAAGCCCTGCGCTGCGCCAAGGGCGATCTGATGCCGGACCTTCCAGTCGAGAGGCACTTGAGGTTTTCTTCCATGCAATAGCTCAAAGAGTGTTCCTTCAGGCATGTAGTCGGAGAGAATCACACCAAAGTTGCCACGGATGCAGTAGCCCTCCATCTTGACGATGTTCCGGTGCTTCACCATGTTAAGAATCTTCATCTCGATGGGGAATTTGATCTGGGACAGATCAACTGTCTTGACTGCCCACTGCCTTCCGGGAGCAAGCTCTGTCCGGTAGACCGTGCCATGCCGGCCTCTCCCGATCACATACTTCTCGCTCCAGTTGTCAGTGGCACGAAGGATGTCATCATAGGTCAGGTCTTCAGGCAATTCCTCTGTCGTGTCCAGGCCACGCACCGAGACATGTTTCGCCAACAGGCGACGCCGTGACCACTTCACCATGTAGTGAATTGCACACAGCCCAGAAACCATGACAGCCAGAGATGACAGTAGCAATGCTATAATGATCCGTGTGTTCCTTCTTATACGCCTCCTGGACTGGTTCTTGGAGCAAGGTGAATTTTCAGACTGTATGCATAGCTGAGGGTTTCCTAGAAACCCCTTGGGTGAATGTTCTGCAAGCTTAACCCAGCCAGCAGGGAGCAGACCAGAGAGCTGGTTGAACGACACATTCACCGCAGAGAGTGAGATCATGTTGCTCAGTTGCGATGGAATTGGGCCAGACAAGGAGTTCTTTGACAGGTCAAGCATTTCCAACATCTGAAGATTGCCAAGGTTGCTTGGGATCGTGCCGCTCAGCATGTTGCTGCTGATGTTTATGATCTGAGAGATGAACTGAAGCTTGCCTAAGCTCCAAGGGATAGCTCCTTCCAAAGAGTTGCTGCCGAGCTGCAGCTGAAGGAGGCCCTGTGTTGAGGTGAAGGCGTCTGGAATCTCTCCGCTGAGCTTGTTTCCACTGAGTACCAGATGCTGCAGGCTACTGAGTGATATGATCTCTGCAGGTATGGTTCCGTTGAGAAGGTTGTTCTGAAGATCCAAACGGACAAGTCTCCTGCAGTTTCCCAACTCATGTGGTATTGGTCCAGACAACTTGTTCGACGACAGGTTCAGGTTGCCAAGAAGGGTTAGAGCGCCGAGCTCGGGTGGTATGGGACCAGAGAAGCTGTTCCGAGACAGATCAAGCACTGTGAGGTTCTGCCATGAACCGAGCACACTTGGTATCTTCCCCTCAAACTGATTGCCACCCAATTCCACGTATGACCATCCAGTGTCGATCCCCAAATCTGAAGGTAAGCTCCCGTTGAACATGTTGTTTCCCAGACGGGCTCTCCACAGAGACTGGCACTTGATGATCTCACTTGGAATGCTCCCACTGAATCTGTTCAATGCAAGGTCAAGAATGGCGAGCTGACCTCCAGTGCAAAGACCTGGTGGGATTTTGCCATGGAAGTGGTTCCCCATGACGTCGACCCAAACAAGTCCATGCGTCGTGTTCAACCCCAGGTCTTGTGGGAGCTCGCCGGTGAAGTTGTTGAATGCCAGGAGGAGATCTCTCAGGCTGCTCATGTGGTTTATCTCTGCAGGGATCTCTCCACTTAGGCTGTTGTTGTAGAGCGCCAGCCTCTCCAGCTGCGGCATCTGCCACAGTGCTGCAGGCACAGGTCCGTGGAGCATATTGCGGTACAGGGACAGCCATTGCAGCTTCTTGAGCTCGGCGATCTCCGGTGGTATCACCCCTGTAAGGTTGTTGTTCTGCAGGTCAAGGATGACCAGCTCCTGGCATTTCCCTATCTCCGGTGGAATTTCGCCGGTGACGAACGTGTCCTTGATAGTGAGCCACTGCAGTCTGCTGAGGTTGCTGATGACCGCCGGAATTGTCCCGGTGAACTGGTTATTGTGCAGGCGCAGCGTTGTCAGAGACCCACATCTCCCGATGGACTCAGGGATGGAGCCATTGAAGCCATTCATCGAGGCCACAAAGTTCTCCAGATTCCCGAGCTCGCCGATGCTCTCCGGCAGCTCTCCGGTGAACAAGTTGCTGTTGAGGAAGAGCTTCTGCAGCTTGGTCAGGGAGCCGAAGAAATCGGGCAGGGTGCCCTCGATCTTGTTGGAGGATAGGAACAAGACGGTGAGGTTGTCGCAGTTGCCGAGGCTCCACGGGAGCTCGCCGGTGATCTGGTTGCCGTAGAGGCTCAGGTACTGGAGCCCGCAATGCAGAGGAAACTCCGGGACCGGCCCAGAGAGGCCGTTCCCGCTGAGGCTCAGGTAGGTGAGCACCGGGAGCGCGGCGACCTCGGGCGGGATGGCGCCCGAGAGGGAGTTGTTGCTGAGTTCGAGCGTGGCGAGCGCGGAGCACGCGGCGAGCGCGGCGGGCACGGCGCCCGTGAAGCTGTTCAGGCTCAGGTCGAGCGTCGCGAGCGCCGGCAGAGCGCAGAGCCGAGGCGCGGATGCCGCGAGCTCGCCGGACAGCCCCTGCCCGGAGAGGTTCACCGCCACGACCGCGCCCGTGGCGGTGCACTGGACGCCGAGGAACGCGCAGTGGCTCGGCCCGGTGTCACTGGTGTTGGTGGTGGTGGCGTTCCACGATGGAAGGAGGACACGCTGGGAGGCTGGCGGCAGGGAAGTGAGGAAGGCGCGCAGGACGGCCGCGTCGCCGGCTCCCTGGGACGCCGCCGGCGTAACAGAGGCGGCGAGCGTGAGGAGGAGCGAGAATGCGGCGGCACACGACATCGGAGGGAGCTAGCTGCTGTCTTGAGGAGGAGAAGGCGGCGGCGGAGGAGGCTGTCTGCTGCCGGCGCGCGCTCTGAACTCTGAATGGAGGAATGGCAACAGAGAGATGGGCGGATGGCCATGGTGAACCATGAAAGCATATGCATATATATAGCTCTGACCTCTGAGAGCGATCACCATGGCGCGCGTAATTTAAAATTACTGTTGGGTCTAAATTTTGTGTGTTGCTACATTGCAGATTTGCAGGCTGCACCATCTGTGGAAATTTTTTAAATTGAATATAGTTTCTGAATCCACTTTCTAGAGCCTGACTGTGACGATCAGGCTATCCGAGACCAAGTTGCTGATGGTGGTTGAGCTTTCGGCTAATATTCCAAGCACAGATGCTAGGTAACAAGAACTGGTGAGGGTGCAGGTGATATCCACAGGAGGAATTCATCTGTGCGAGTTGGATTTTTTCTAGGGTTCAGAATCTTTGCCCTGCCTTTGTGACCGCTGATAATCTGTGGAGGCAACGAGATTTTGCAGTGGGCTTAGGTGCAGCTGTGCAGGATCCTCTTGTTGCAAGTTGGTGTAATTATATTATTATCTGGTTCATTCTTTGTGTCAGCAGTATTTGACTGCTTATCAGACCCATTTAGTACAGTATAAGCTGTTTATAGCTAAAATAAACTTAAACTTAAGTAAATGGCACATTTTTCGTATTCTGTTTTTTTTTTGCAATGCTTCTTTTCACAGCTCTCGTTTGTACTAAAAACATAAAAGTTAAGTCATACTACTAGCTTTTTTTACCGTACTTTTCCACTATTTGTGTAATTTCTCAGGAAGTGCTTCTCCTCACATGCACATCTACAAAACAGAGCCATTATTTTGAGTCTCTCATCCACTCGACAGCCATCTCTATTTTCTTTTACGTTAGGCTTAGTTTTATGGCGTTGTTTTCAAGACCGCCATGTCATATAGAATAAAATAAAACTTGGATGAAACATCCACTCTCAATGCAAAGTTTCATTCTATAGTTTAATAGACATTTAATTTCATGACTCATAGAGAGTTGGTAATAGTACCAAGAGAGTTTCATCTTCTTATCTCTATTTTTAAGCACACTGTCATGTCATCAAAAGTGCCTATATGAAACTTATTTAATGCAAATGAAACACATGAAACTTCCACTGAGACAGACCTTAGGATCGACTTTTAATAGTAGTAGTTTTGACCATGTTCTTATTCTGCAAATTGTTTTTCATATTTCCAATATGGCAATATCCATATCGTATGAGTTATGATCAAGTATACTTTAATAATTTTACGTACTCTAAACTATAAATATTTTTATTAAAAAAAAGGAAGCTCAAAGTTGCTACAACAAATTGTGGACCATGTAAATGGAGGAATGTAGTTCTGCTTGATGGTCATCTGACTGTTTTTTTAACATGAAATCCCCAAAAGGTTGGTCATCATGTGTGTATGGGCACTACCCTTTGTGTCAGCCTAGCCTACCGCACCTCACCATAGATCTAGTGGGGGTGCCCAAAGTTGCTGCTGGTAATCTGCAATAGACCTGCATGCCTGCTGATTAAGGTTTGCATCAGTGCAGCTAATAAGCTATCCTATGACCAAAAGCATGTGCCGACTGGTTCATCAATCATCACCGTCGTCGTCATTCAGCACTAGACACTTAGGACAAGTGCACTCTGCTCGTAGAGGGTGGCAGAGGCAAATGTTGGTGGTGTTGCGGTGGGGGTGGTTGTGAAGGAGGGCTAGTGCTCAAATGGGCCTACTAGTAGTACTGGCATGCCGGGCCTACAGCAGAATTGGTGAGAGTTTGTTTGTTTCTTGCTTTCTTTTTCTGAAAAATTCTTTGATGCATGCTTTCTAGATGACAGAAACAGTGCTGCAAGCGCTGCTTCTATGTATGATCCCCTGGCAAACCGCACTGAATGTGCTCAAATAACTAACGCATATGAGATTCTTTTAATTTGCATTGTGTGCTGTTGTTCTAATTCAAATAACTAATCCAACTGCTCATCTAATGGCACCATCAAACGACCCAAATGGCAAAAGTAGTCCACCCCAAGCCCGCGCACGACTCAGCTTGGCTTGGCTTGTGCGCGCGCATGGCACGTCCTTCACATCTCTTAACTTGACAAAGGTACACACACAAGCCACCTATTTGAGTTGAGACAACATTTAGTCAAATCACATATGTGATTAAAATGTTAATGCACCTAGCATTTAATATGGTTCTTAGGATGTATTCGATTTTAACTAAATTAAAATGGGCCATGCCCAATTAAAATCCAACATTTTCTAAATGACTTCACATGAAACTTTCAACAAAATCTGACTCATCGAAATTTACCCCCTTCGTTGCAAACAATGAACCCACCTCAAAACGTCTTAAGCTTATTTGATGTTCGGTATTCTTGGAGAGATAAAATGTTATGATCCTTTTTACTTATCGGTTAATTTAGATAACAAGGAATGGGATTGTTTTTTCACAAATGCCGATCCAAATCTCTTTTGCATGTTCTATTCAAGAGAGCTCGTTAACTTTGATTTTGGGCTCAATTGCAACAATGTAAGGATCAGCAAGCAATGAGGCTCTTTGCTTCCTATGGATGGCCTTCGAGATTTAGAATTGGGTTCTATCTTGAATTTGTTTAAAACTTTTTTGGTTGAGTTGTGGAGTTAAGTTTATAATAAGTTGGTCCGATTCCTCTTTGATGTCTAACCATTATCTTAGAAAATGCATGCAACTTCTTTACTTGCATGGAAAGTACAAAGCAACCAGAAACTCAACTCCAGAATCGGAATATCAAGCTTGATAAATGATAGAAATATAACAGTCTTCGTCACAATATGTAACTTCTTTCCAAATATTATTCAGTAGTGAGAAATACATTGCACATCTCCATCCCCATCACCAAATACTACTACATAATAACAAGAACCGACATAAAGGATCAAATTAGCTATATAGCTAGTTGATAGTTCTTTATGGGACTTACACAAAGATCACTTATATATATCACTATAGAGTATAGACCACATGCGCCCTCTAGGAATTTCTATTCTAAGATACCAAACCCTTAAGTCAGCAGATTACAAGGTTCAGGAAGCTAGCTCAATAACATCAATCCTTATATATTGAGTTGACATATATGAACACAAGTGAGAGCTACTCCAAGCTAGGCTAAGGAATGCCAATCTTATATATATATATACAGGTTATTCAGTAGGTTAGGCATATAAGTTTTCAACACATAATATCCACTGTGGCAGAATATGTAACTGTAACACTTTTCTTGAATTCATATATGGTACGGAAACGATGAGGTCAACAAGTAGGGGATCCGGGTAACCGCAGCTGGTTGTTGCTGGAGCTTGTGGATGTCCTTGACGATATGGAACACGGCTTCGGGTTGTGCTAGCTTCAGCGCGTTATGTGAGTATCTCTTGAGCTCATCCTCATCTGTACTGAACCAGCGGGCAACCTGTCTTGCAGCCTCCCTTGGGTCCTTGGAGAACACACCGGCACCGTTGTCCACGACATAAGGCACGTTTCCAACTTCCTGCATGATAAGAGCCAAAGTTGCTGATTTGCAATGCTTATACACCATAAAAGGAACAAATTTACTGTGCTATGGGCTTATAGTGAGTGAACAGTTTTGGGCAAGGTAAAAGAAAACATTAGTAGGCAACAAAAAAACAGAAACAGCTTTCACTCTCAAGTGACCTACATACTGTAGAAGTAGTCAGCCCACCTAGCTTAGGAGTAATTTCAGTAAACCAAATTAGTGATACTGCTGCTTGATGGAGTAGTAGAGGATGGCTGAAAATTCCACGATATATACTGAAACAGCAGACAGAGGCACTGACCTGTCCAGGGATGAAGTCGTTCAGGATAATAGGAAGTCCTCTTATAAGTGCCTCTGCAATTGTACCAGGACCAGCCTGCAACGCAAATGCCAGAAAAGCATGCATTATTCAGTGCTAATTGCTAAAGAGTAACAGTGCATCATTCAGATAGCTTAAAGCACCACAGGCAAAGGACAAACTTTTGTGATGATGCAGTCGCAGGCGGCCATCCACTTCTCCATCTGTGTTTCGAACCCTCTGATCTGATGAATGAAGACAAAAAGAGCTTGAGACGTCAGGCAACCACAACCAGCAGTTCCAATTCCATCCAAACCGTAAAAATGCAGAGGTATCCATCCATCTGAAATGCGCATCTAAACATGGCATCGTGCTTTGATACGGCATATTCATTCTCATGCACAGTGCACACATGCATCATGCATGGTACCTACCTTGACAGGGACCTTCCATCTGAGGGACTGCAGGGTGGACCGCAGCGCCTGGTTCCTGCCGCATATGACAACGACCTGCCCCACCCGGCGCTGTCTCCGGTGGTCGTAGAGCTCCTCACCGAGGGCCCTCGCGGTCTCCTCTACCGGACCCATCCCCTCGCCGCCTCCCATCAGTAGAACCGCCGGCAGCTGAGGATCCAGTCCAAGCTCTTTCCTCACCTCATCCTGTGAAGTGTGAACCATGCCAGCCAGCCAGCAGAGGTAAGGTAAGGTAAGGTAAGGTAAGCCGCCGGCCGCCGGCGTCCCAGGCAAGCAAGGCAATGCAGCTCGATCAGAATTCGGACCTTGTCGAGCACGGCGCGGCAGAAGGAGGGCCGGATGGGCAGCCCGAAGACGCGGACCTGGGACGGCCCGAGACCCCGGAGCAGGGCCCTGTTTGCCACCTCGGCGGACGGGCAGTAGCACCTTGTCACGCCGTGGTGGAACCTGAACCAAACCCAGTATTGAATTATTGATCGATGGTATTCATGTCAGCAAGACTAGCGAGGCTGCTGATGCACAGCACTGCACAGGACGATGAGGAGGAGAAGCAAGCAAGCAAGCACGGTGGTGATTAGTGGTTAGCATGCATACCATGTCGGGTGGCAGGTGTTGAGGTCGGTGATGACGGTGACGAAGGGCACCTTGGGGTGTAGGCTCTGCCACTTGAGCACCCACAGCGGGATGTGCTGCATCAGCGGGTGCACGCTGATGATGATGTCCGGATCGTACTTCATGATCCCAGCCACCACCTCGCTGCATCCGTTTGCATTGCGTCGATAAGAACATGTGTATATATATACAGCTCAACAATCAAGGATGAATTAAATCAGTGAGAAAATTAAACTAAACAAGAAGATCAGCAGATGCAGCAACAACAACAGCAACAATGATGCTCAGAGTTAGTATGATCAGGCAATGCATTCAATGCTGCGCAAGGGCCGTGGAATTGAGCGTACTTGGCGTAGTAGTAGGCAAGCGCGGCCAGGTACATGCCGTGCACCCATCGCGGGGAGGTGCCGTGGAACGCCACCTTCCAGAGCCGCACGTGTCGGAGCATGAACTTGTACGACCGCTCCATGTCATTGAGCGGCCACCCGCCGTACTCCTTCCCCAAATCCGTCACGAACACCTGCGCCAAGCAATCCAACCAGCAAATCAATCTATCGACTTCATATTCCATCCATCTATTATTTGTTTTGTTAAGGGAAAACCCCCAAAATGTTCGCTGAAGAATTTGGAGGGAGCTCGATCGATTCCTTCCTGTCGAAGAAAGAATTCGAAAGAGTTCTCGAAAGGACAAAGGGAGCATTGGGCTGGCAGAGACGACGAACCTTGTAGGCGTTGCCGAACTCGATGCGGAAGGCGTCTCGCAGGGCCTCGGCCGAGGCGCGGTGGCCGCCGCCGGTGTCGCTCATCAGGATCAGCACGTTCCTCGCCGCCTGCTTCTTCTTGCCGCCGCCGGTGGAGACGCGGGCGGCATCGGCGGTGGGATCCTCGGAGAGCGCGGCGGCCAGGCCGTCCCCGGGCAATCCAAAGCCACCAGCCGCTCCGTCGTAGAAGGCGCAGCGGAGGGGCTGGTACAGCTGGCGACCGCCGCTGCCTAGCACGCCGCCCAGCACGGCGTCGCGTATGGAGGTGGAGCGGCGGGGAGTGGCCACCGAGATCACCATGGCGCGCGCGGGTTGCGGGGCTGGCCTAGGTCTACGAGCTCGTCGTCGACGGAGCCTTCGCTAGCTCAAGGCGCGCGTAGAGAAGGTGGCGAGGCGTGGGAAGCAGAGGGAGACACTGCTGAGATGGATTACTTCTTTCACTTTGGTACCTCATTATCTTGCTTATTATTTCTTTCTGGCGAACGGTCCTGGAATCAAATGCGTAATATTCCCTCCTAGATACTGGAATTATCCTCCAAGGCTATGGCATAACGTGACTTCAAGAAATATTTGATATTTCCATTTCACAAGCACGAAAATGTTATTTCGTAACGAAACATGGCGTTTTGTTTCTCATTTTGAATGAGGAAATATCTTTGGAGTGTTCGGCTGGACTGAATTCCGCTTGTTCGACTTATTTTTTTAACTGGAGCAGTATTTTTTTCTCATAATATTCCAGTATAAACAGTATTTCCAGCATAAACAGTAACATTTTCAGTGCAGCCGAACACTCTCTTTATCAGTATGATAAAATTTTGTGTTGCTAGCCGAAACCAGTACATGCCATTTTTTAAATATATATTTGGTACTTCATTCCGTTTCACAAGAACAAATAAAAATATTATTTAGTAACGAAACACGGTGTTTTATTTCTCATTTCAAATGAAAATCCTTTCACGATACGATAAAATTTTGTGTTGCTAGCCTAAACCAGTACATACACTTAAGTCCGCCTTCGGAACGCAGAGGTGAGGAAACACATGAATATGGTAGAAATGCACGTGCAAACCTAAAGAGTTGTGTAAGATTGTGTGTTTGGGTGGGTACTGAAAAAACTAAGAAATTTTAAAGAAATCTTAAGAACAAATTCATGTTACTTCTTTATTCAACCCTACTACTTGATTAGGCTAAATAAGAAGTAACAGAAATTTCCTTTAGAACATGATACCTTAAGAACAATTTTTGTAAAATTATGTGTGTGAGCTTACGATGACTTTTTCGTAAGGAACTTGACGTCGAGCGAAGTGGAAGCACTGGACGTGCTGTTCCCGGCGACCAATGCTACGACTGGTACAAGACTCTTTTCGGACGACGGAGCAGAGTCGCGCGGCCGCTAGCGGAGACGCCCAGCTCCGTAGCTAACTGTGCTGTTCGTAGTTCGGTTGTTATTTTTATGTAATATCTAGGAAGGTCCAGTCACAACTGTAAGACCTCCTAAGGCGCTCATTAGAAACGTATCGTATGAATGGTTAAACTCTTCATCTTCTTAATTACAATGATACGCAAATCTTTTTGTGTATCTGAGAAAAAAATAAACTAAAAAATTCTATAGGAATCTTAAGAATAAACCTTGTTTAAGAACAAAAACACAGGGATATGCTATCTTGCCGCAATGCAGCCCACTTTCTTTTTTCTTTTTGGCTGACAGTGGTCACCGCCCATCATCGTCATCTCGTCGGTGATCGGCTCATCGCTCACTCCACTCGACCTTGCATAAATGATAGTTGCATCGCATTGGATTTGGTTTCGTTTTGGTTGGAGGAAGTTCGTTTTGGCGGGTAGCGTAGCAGTGGCAGGCGAGCACAGAGGGGATCGGAGAGCATCAATTCCATCCACCTTGCCGGGGTGAGTTGGCCAAGAAGGCCGGCAGCAAGAAAGAGGAGGGGAGATGGTGCCCTGCGCCCAGCAGCTGCAGCCGCCCACCGCTCCAGTCCACATTCTCCGTCAAGCGGGCCGTAGGGTTATTCCGCTTCCTCGTCCGCATCGCTGCAGCCGCCGTACCATCGCCGCCATGGCCTCCGCCTCCTCCGGCACCCCCAGCCCCGTCGTGGTACGGTGCTGACTCCCTTCCCTTCCCATAAGGCTAGGTTCGTCTCCCTCTTCCTCCGCCATGTCTCAGCCCCTCCTGCTCGTCTCCCGTTTGCAATGTGCTGCTGCAGCTCGGGTGCGGCGGCATCTCCGTCGACTACCTGGCCACGGTGGCGTCCTTCCCCAACCCCGATGATAAGATCCGCAACCTCGCCCTCAAGGCGCAGGGGGACGGCAACACTGGCAACGCGCTCACTGCAGCTGCGCGCCTCGGCCTCCGTCCCAGGATCATTTCCAAGGTCCATTCTTGATTTCCCCCTCCCTTCCCTTCCCTTCATCTGGATGCAGCGAGTCAACGCATGACCTTGCTCTAATGCATACAAGAATCCATCCATCCCGTCCGGATCAGGTAGCCAACGATGGTCAAGGAAGAAGCATCCTCAACGAGCTCCAATCTGATGGCATCGACACATCCTACATCCTGGTGCGAATTACTAGCCCTCAACGATTCAGTGACAATCACTCGGTGCTGTCCTCAAGAATGCAATGTATACATCCCTTTTTTTCAGGTGTCAGAGCACGGGAATTCACCCTTCACCTACATAATAGTTGATGAGCAGACGTGAGTTCACTTGACACGCTCCCTCTCTTGTGAGTTGTGAACGTTCCCTACTTTTCATCCTGGAACAGGGATGCCTTTTTATTTAGCCCAATTATCTTACTGAATTATACGGCCTGGCTTATCAGCCAGCCAATAGTGTTTTCCTCTCACAACAAACCAGCACCAACCAGGTTTATCAGCCCAGAAACCAACCAGCGAACAGAGCCTATATTCGAACATCCCCTTTTGACTTTCAGGAAAACTCGTACATGTCTACACACTCCTGGTTCTCCGCCCATGGTACCAGAAGAACTCACAAAGGCAAACTTGTCATCCCCTTTAGACGGCGCGGACATCGTCTACTTTGATGTACGATTGCATGACACTGCTTTGCTTATTGCAGAAGAGGTAATTTCTTCCAGGCACAATCTCTCTTAGTGCATTGGAACAAAACAAAACAAAATATAGTCCCCTATTTCTGCAGTTTTGATTGCAAATAGCTTATAAATCATAGACATGGCTCCGAATAGGAAAGTTGTTTTTATTTTCTCCATGTTGTCAGCCTACAACTTCTGTTGCATTAATGCCACACATAAGCCTTTTTATGGTTAGTTTTCTCCTTTCTGCACTGCTACTAAGACTGACCTGTGTTTATGAAAAAATCCAGTGCAGGTAAGTCAAAGAAAAATCCCTATTTTGATTGATGCCGAAAGAAAGAGGGAGGGGCTGGACGAGCTTCTTAATTTTGCATCTTATGTTGTATGCTCTGCAAAGTTTCCTCAGGTAAGCTGTTGGATTGCAGAAGAGCATAAATGCATAATCCTGCTCAGACATGCCCAGTTTATTGTTGTCAAGTTTTACTATAAAAACATTGTTTTTTACCGGCTTCTCCTTGTAGCATTGAAAACCACTTACATTTCCTCTAGATGAGGCAAGAATTTTCTTTATATACTTCTCATGGTGTATGGCCAGCTTTCATATTATTTGTGATGCAAAAGTGTGTTGGCTTTGCTTTACTGTAGTCTAGCTTAGAGTGGTAACTGTAGTTGGATTAGCATAATCAAATCAGGTGGTTGCCAAAAAAATTTCATTGTGCTGGATATTTTAGATTTTTAGTACACTAAGGCTTTGGCCTTTGGCATATGTTTATCACTTTCAGTTCTCTGGTATCTTGTTGATTAGTGATTACATTCTCTCCACCTGATCTAAATTTGTAGGCTTGAACAGGAGCCTCATCAACACCTGTTGCTTTAGTATCCATGCTTTCAAGGTTACCAAACATCAAATGCTTTAGTATCCATGCTTTCAAGGTTACCAAACATCAAATTTGTTATTGTAACTCTGGGGGAGAAAGGTTGCTTAATGCTTGAGAGAAGCACGACGGGTTAGTTTACCGTAGCTCTGTGTGTTAATGTTAGCTAAGTATATTAGATAAGACGTGGATACAGGGAACATCTCGGCGACATCGACATGGCTTCCAACCAAGATCGCAGCCCCACCGGCAATAAGGCTTCCATCGCCCTCCTGCGCCGGAGGCGGCGACGACGTCCACTTCGTCCACCGCGTCGACGTCTGCGCTGCTCCTCCCGAGGTTCTCGTCGCTGATCTGGAGCCGGTGCCGGGAACCGGTCTCGAAGACGACGGCTACAGCAGCATCTGGTACTTCTACCACGCCAAGAAATACAAGAACACCCGAGGCGACACCAGCGGGCACAGGCATGGCGCGGTCACCGGAAGCGACGGCACGTCCTGGCACTCGGAGATAAGCCGCAGGGACGTCCAGGGATCCGGTGACGGCACGTTCTGCACCTTCTCCTACGGCCGCAAGACGGAGCCCTCCTCTCGATCGATCGACAGGATGGGGTGGTGCATGGTGGAATACGACATCGTCGCCGCCGACAAGAAACAAGCCGCCGCGGACAGCAGCAACTACGTGCTCTGCAAGGTCTACCGCTCGCCTCGCGCGAAAGGGAAGTCGGCGTCAGCGTCGGCGTCATCCTCTAGCAAGAAAGCCTCGTCCAAGCAGACACCCAAGAAAAGGAAGGCCGGTGGCGGTGAGCACCCCGAGGCGCCGCCAACCAAGTCGATCCAGCGGCTAGAACAGGTGCAGCAGGAAACCGCCTATTATCCGGTGGCCAACTATCGGTATCAGCCACAAGCAGACGTGCAGGAGGTTGCCGTGCAGCAGCCAGCAGGCCCAGGCGGCGACTTCAACTTCAGCATCGAAGAAATCAACTTGTACGTCGACGACGAGTGCATGTTGCGAGTTGATGAGTCGGAGCAGGGACGACGACGGGGACTGCAGCAGCACCCAATCTCCGAGCCGAAGCACGACGTCGAGTTCATCCGGCTACCGTGTGGTCCGGTGGTGCCCGTGGTGGCCGAAGCCACCGTTGAAGATATGCTCGCCCTGGAGACGACGACGATCGATGTACAGCGATTGCAGCGGCGGCATGAGCAAGGCGGCGAGTTCATCCAGATGCCGTGCGGTCAGGTGGTGCCCGTGGTGGCGGAAGCCACGTTCGAGGATATGCTCGGGCTCGGCCCCGGCCCAGAGACGACGTACTGCGGCGAGTGGAGCGGCGGCATGGCAACCGCACGTATTCCATTTCCATGGAGCAGCTACACGCGCCGACGAGTTCGTCGTACACAGCATGCAGCGGTCTTCTTCAAGGATCAGATCCTCTCCTCCAGCTTCCGGCCTCCGTATCTTATGTGTTGACAAGGGCTAGTAGCTAGAACTAGCTAGCTGCCGTGTGTGTTCTGGTTAAAGCTGCACGCAAGTTTTTGTGCAACGAGGCCAATATTGTATTGCTGTCGAAAAAACAAGATGCAACAACTTTAAATGAATATAGACCAATAAGCCTCATCAATAGCATGGTTAAAATCATCACTAAGATGCTGGCAAACATATTGGCGCCACACTTGAATGAGTTGGTGTCGTATGCCCAAAATGCTTTCATCAGGAAAAGGTGTATTCACGATAATTTCATTTATGTACAAAGGGTCATCCAGCTCCTACACAAGAACAAGAAGCCAACTTTGTTTACCAAATTGGACATTTCGAAAGCTTTCGACTCAATAGAATGGCCCTATCTCCTTGAAGTGCTTAAAGCACTCGGTTTTAGCAGGAAGTGGCGCAACTGGATATCAGCAATTCTCGGCACTTCATCATCCAAAATTCTCGTTAATGGTAGACCGACTCAAAATATTCCTCACGCGAGGGTCTTAGGCAGGGTGATCCATTGTCACCTTTATTGTTCATCATCGCCATAGACCCGTTACAACGTATCATCTAACATGCAGCTCAGCGGGGTATTCTACACCCGGTTTTGCCCAAGGCCGCAAACTTGCGATGCTCTTTATATGCGGACGATGCAGCCATATTTGCAAACCCGAACGTTACAGAGTTGAAGAATTTTCAAAAAATACTAAAGTTCTTCGGAGAATGCTCGGGGCTAAAAATTAACATGGAAAAGACAGAGATCTTTCTGATAAGGGTAGCGCCCAACTTAATACCTTCACTCATCCAGAATTTCCCTTGGAAAATTGGAACTTTTCCAGGAAAATATCTTGGGCTACCACTTCACACAAGGAAGCTAAGGAAAATTGAATTCCAGCCGCTAGTAGATAAGATAGGAGCCAGGCTGCCGGGATGGAAAGGAAAATTATTGTCAACCTCTGGAAGAGAAACATTAGTAAAAACAATTCTTTCCTCCATTCCAATCTACCACTTCATAGTTTTCCAGGCGCAAAAAGGGGTGCTCAAAAGGATTGACAGATTACACCGCAGTTTCCTTTGGCGCGGTGAAACTCTAGAGAACGTTACCGGGGGACATTCACTTATAAACTGGCCAACCACCTGCCTCCCAAAGGAAAAAGGGGGGATTGGTATCATAGATTTAGAGAGATTCACAAGAGCTTTGAGGTTGAGATGGCTACGGTTCAAGTGGAAACAAAAGGAAAGAACATGGACAAACCTGGAAGTCCCATGCAACAAGACCAATCATGAGCTTTTCAACGCATCAACCGTAGTAAATATTGGCAATGGAAAAACAACTTTGTTTTGGACTTCGTCATGGATTAACGGCGCTTCGGCAAAAACAATCGTGCCTAGCTTGTTTAAGAAGACACACAGGAAGAAGATTACAGTGCAAAAGGCTCTAGAAAATAACAGATGGATTGACCACATATATCCTCCGAATTCACAGGCAGAGGTCTCTAAATTTGCCGACCTTTGGGAGGACATCAAGGATACGCAGTTGATCAACAATATGGAAGACCATATAAGATGGTGTTGGACAGAAAGTGGAGAGTACACAACAAAAAGCACTTATGAAATTCAGTTCCAGGGGACCTTTTCCAAGCTCAGAATTATGCCAATTTGGAAGGCCAAGACAGAACCGAAATGCAGATTCTTCGCATGGACACTAATGCACAAAAAAATTCTGACCGTAAACAACTTGATGAAGCGAGGATGGACGGATGACCCCATATGTAAACTATGTGCAAATGATCAAGAGACACCAATGCACCTGTGTAAAGATTGCCCTTTCACTAAGGAAGTGTGGGAGTTGATCAAGATATGGTTCAGTTTAACTGACCTCATCTCCATAAACACAACTGGGCCACTTCATAATTACCGTCGAAGATGTGGGAGAAAAGTTGACAAAAATCAAAGACGGCGCTTCGATGGGATCATAATCTATTTTTGGTGTTATATCTGGAAAGAGAGGAATATGTGAACTTTCCAACAAAAAAGTTTGAGCCCAAGACAAGTCGCAAGTTTGTGCAAAGATGATATAAGTCAGTTTTCTTTGGCGACGGCTCCAATTCATAATACGACTGAACTAGCAGTAGACCTCTTCTCCAGTTTGGGCCAGGGTTCTTGTTTTCTGAGTGTCCCTAGTCTTAGTCTTTTTACCTGTTTTCTTTCGTGCAGTTGTTTTTTCTGCCGTTTTGCTGGTTCCGTTTTGATTAGCAGGGGACGCTATGTGTAAATATGGAGTTGTATTTGCTCTTTTTTTTTCTTTTTATATCGTCTAATAAAATCCGCGGCAAAGCTTTTGCCGTCCTTTCGAAAAAAAAAGTTTTTGTGCATCAGTGTGTAGCTAGCTTAATTTCCCTAGCTGTAGAGATTTACCAATCACCATGTATGCATCAGACGGTGACAAGTAGTTCATCTATCGTCTAGATCTGCTTGTAAAGCTGACAACCATCAAGGCATCATGGATGTTAATGTAATGTTCATGCATCTGCTTAAATTCATGCACTGCGTGAGCTAATCGTTTCCTTTGCTTCATTGCTTATAATAATAAAAGTTATGGTGATTCAGCGAGCATGTCGTCTTGTGTTCGAGCCCCAAGCTGCAGCTGCCTGGCAGTCCACCACCGGCATCTGTGTGCTTTGCTGACTAAGTGTAGCTTCGCTTAGCTTTGTGTACGTACTAGAGATTTTACCATGAATCAGGTGATGACAAGTCAATTCATCTTATGGTCACTGCTTGTACAATATTTTTTTATATAAAACTGGAGGGAGGTTTGCACCCCTACAGGAATTTTATTGTAATAAAAAAAGGATCAGTAATGTAACCGATCTGTTTCTACAGCAGTTGCCTGCACTACCTGTGCTTGTGTAAAACAATCGTGACCTTTGCTTACATATGGGCTAGCTATATATCCCATCCTATCGAACAAGTACGTGTGCTTAGTTCGTTACCACCACACGGTGCATGAGTCATTAATAAATAGTTCTCTGGTTTGTCAATATATATGGCATTGATGTTCTAGCTATCCTGTTTCATTACCAAAGTATTCTATCTTATCTTATAATAATGAGAAAAATGTTCATGACATTAATTAGAGAAAAAGCTACACATAGATAGGGATGAAAACGATCGGAAAAGATCGATAGGAGACCAAATCACTTTTATTTTCATATTTTTTTTCAAAAACAAAATCGATACGATATTGTCGGAAATGAATACGGCACCGATATTCCGGTAATTTCAAAAACGATCATAGTCGATCAGAAAATACATCGATAATGATCGGAATCCATGAGAACGATATCGTCAAAAACAATAGACATGTCAAACTGTAGCATACGAGAAGAGCTATAAAACTCGACCTATCTCACATGACAATAGTTATAAATTAATAAAGCCACAATTGACAAGACTACAAGCTAAAACCATAGTTCACACCATCTTAGGTTTCAAACAAGCTAAACCTCAGAGTTAGGGTGCAGTACGTGATTGACTTATTGCATTCTTATTCATATACGGATGAAATATTTGTCGTATAGTTCCTCAAAAAAATATTTGCTTTATGTGCTTGTGTGTGCAGATGGGATGCCTAAATGTGGGCCAACAAGACCTAAAGTATATGCATTATATAGTCTATAAATAACTTAGGATTCAAGGCCTTTGAATCGGTAACTATCGACGGTAAATTACCCGCTAAATATGACAATCTTCGAAAATGGTCGGAAGATGGCAAAATTGTTTTCGCTTTCGTTTCCGATTATTTTTATCGTTTTCATTTTTTCGATTATCACTATCATATCCATTTAGGCTTGAAAACAAGAAAAAACACGAAAATGATTTCCGAAAATCAGAAGTTATCATTTTCGTTTTCATCCCTACACATAGAGAAAGAAAAGTACTTCCTCCATTCTAAATTATAAGTCGCTCCGACTTTTCTAGATATATAGACATAGAGAAAGAAAAGGTACTTCCTCCATTTCAAATTAATAAATTGTTTTATCTTTTTTAGCTACATAGATTTTATTATATACGTAGGAAAAACTAGAATGACTTATACTCCCTCCGTTTTCAAATTGTAAGACGTTTTGATTTTTGTAGAAATATTGCTTTTACTATCTACCTAGACATAGTATATATCTAAGCGCACAACAAAAACTACATGTATAAGAAAAATAAATTGTCTTCTAGTTTAGAATGTGAAGAGGATGGAGTAGCTTTTAGTGGTAAGGCAAGCAAAACAAAAAGGAAAGTAAAGCTAGGCCCAAAACCAACCCAGACCACTCCAACCTATAAAGATGTAGAGTGATTCAACCTGACATGGGCCATTCGTTATCCTTTGGAAAACCATTCCCACTCAAAAAACAAATCAGCCCAAATGGAAAAAGAAATCCAATAAGCCTTTTTTATAATAAAAAAAATATTTCGATGATTTAGGCGGCTGGGATGATTTTTTTTAGGCGGCTGGGATGATTTTTTTTCGCGATCATGTCGTGGCACGTTTTTCATTAAACAGGAGTAGAATAGTTTGTGACAACGCTTTGCGGTTACGGTAATCCGTTGATGACCGAAACCCACAGCTCAACCTCTCGCACGTGGTTGTGATTACATAGTAAACTCGTAAACTCTTTTGCGACTAACGTTGTACGAACAGCCCCGTGGTCGATCAAAGCAGCGAGCCGAGTTCCCGCTCGCTCCTGTGCGAGGAATTCCCTAAACGACATTACAACGTGCGCGACCATTAAGTCCCCGCGCGTTCCACACTAAGCAGCTAGGTGGCCGCGACATCGGAGCAGCCCCCTGGCCGATCAAAGCAGCGAGCCGAGTGCCCGCTCGCTCCTGTGCGGGGAACTCCCTAACGACGTTTCGACGTGCGCGACCATTGAGACCACGCACGTTCAATGCCAAAATCTGACAGATTTACAATGCCAAAATCTGTCAGATTTTCAATACACGGGTAAAGATCAACAAAGATCCAAAACCTGTCACTACGTCAGATATGATTTTCAAGGACGGTTAATGGGCATTTGTAGGGACGGTTCGGTCAGTCGCACCTATTATACCGTCTATACAAATCATGCATTTATAGGGGCGGTTCCCAGACCGCCTCTCCAAATCAATTTGCAGGGGCGGAGTGCATTTTTCCACAAAACTATATATATCTAGTTTTACAGTAAAAGTTATATAAAAAACCCAGAGCGACTTTTTTTTTTTTGAATCAATGGAGGGAGTATAAAATAAACTTTCCCAGAACTTGTTCTTTTTTAGCAAAAAAAAAAGGGCTTGTCAGAGCCTGGGTAGCATGGTTGGCCCAGTACCGACAAGGAGGTGGCATTTAAGGCACATACAGCCCACGCGGACGGAGCAATAGGCACATGAATGGGCTGGCACACCACCCAGCCCATGTAGCCACGTCGTTCTGCGTGCAGCTCATATAAAAGGCAACCCCCGACTCCGGTAGGGTTTTCCTCTCGCGCCGCCGCGGAACACCACACTGCCGAATCCCCCACCCGTACCCGGAGCAGAGGAGAGGAGAGATGGCGGAGAGGAAGGGAGGAGCGGCGAGGAAGGAGGAGGTGGTCACCAGGGAGTACACCATCAACCTCCACAAGCGCCTCCACGGCTGGTACCTCTCCCCCCTCTGGCCACCTTGCTGCGCGATGCACACTGTTCTCGCTGCGAGATCCGCCTCGCTTGCGAGATTTTCGTTTCGCTACTGATAGTATTTAGGCGCGGTAGCAGGTGGTATTTTTCTATTCGATACTACTCGTAGACAAGATCTCCCGGTTCCGCAGGCCCTGAGGCTCAACTAGTGTATGTCCTATGTGATCAGTTATATCGTCTTCGTACTTTGCATATGAGCACGAGATGAAACAATTCGATGGCCTTTCTGCTTGTGCTTTGTATATTTTTGTAGTGGCATTCGTTTGATATTTTCTTAATTTCATTTGCTAATTACTTGAAAGGTAAATGTAATAAGCATCTAGCGCCACCCTTTATTTCCACTTGGAATTGCAAATTTTGCTACCAGTTAGGAATTGATGGACCTATCTTAAGAAAATATAGCCCGTATATGCTCAATTAACACTCTTATCAGGTAAAGTTTTAGTGACTGTTGGTGCTTTTACCAAACCTATGAACCATGCAAACCTCATGAGACAGTATAAGTTCATTGATTTTTGTCGAGTATAGACTCAAATACTTAAGCATGAATAGAAATTTAGCTGCTTTGATTGCTTGTTAAGCTCATTTGTCTAGAATCAAAATCATCTGTATCCAATGTGTTCGTACATTGTAATATTCATTTCAGTTGCTGAATGCCTATCCAAGTGTCTTCTGATATCTGAATGACCTATTCTTATTTCTGCTTAACCTTGTACTGTTATTGGAACTGAAGGTTACTGAATGCCATGATCCCACTTTCTTCTTACCAACATTTTCTTATGTTTTGCAGCACATTCAAGAAGAAGGCACCCAATGCCATCAAGGAGATCAGGAAGTTTGCACAGAAGGCTATGGGCACCACCGACGTCAGGATTGATGTGAAGCTCAACAAGCACATCTGGAGCAGCGGAATCAGGAGCGTGCCACGGAGGGTTCGTGTGAGGATTGCCCGCAAGAGGAACGACGAGGAGGATGCCAAGGAGGAACTCTACTCCCTTGTCACCGTCGCTGAGATCCCTGCCGAGGGCTTGAAAGGGCTGGGAACCAAGGTCATTGACGAAGCCGATTAAGCTATCACATTGTCTACATCTTTAGAGAGTTCTTAGTTTGTATTTGCAACACCAAACCTTTTGTATCCAAAGAAGTTTTGTACTCTGGTACTGTGATCGACATCACAAAGTTGTCTATTTCCTCAATCGAATTACGTGGCTAGTTCTTTTGTTTGTGTTTACATTCTCAGTTGTGTTCCTTGGATATATGTAAATCGTGAGTATGGTTTAGCAACTTCGTGGCTAGGAATCTCCCATTTCAATGACAGGGTGACTTGGAATCTCCCATTTAAATGAAGGGTGAATTCTCTTTTTAGCTGAAACATATGTCCGACAAGCTTGACTAAATTCTTGAGCTGTGTTGTGAAAGATTGAGGACCATTTGTTCACTAGTATTTGTGATGGGAATGCTAATTGATCAGCCATCACAATCCTGGCAGCTGGCTGCAAATGTTGTGGGTTTTTGGTTGGGGGAGAAGACACCTGCAGGAACTTGATCAGGGCACTATTGTATGATCAAACGCCAAGCTCCACATCAAGTTGCATAATGGATCGGCGCAATCCAAAGTAGCATCTGCAGATGGGGAGTCACCGTCGGCGGCCGCCGTCCGACTCGATTGGTTTCCGTTGGACAGTCACCATACAATGATATGTTAAGAATAGTGGAGACAGCTCAAAGGTAATTGTCTCAAGTGCACATCAAATTGTTAGGTGAGGAGAATGTCATATCATTATACAATTGTTGCTCAATACTGCGTCAGTATCTTTGTCGACACCCTAGAGGCCTACACAACAGTGGCCTGGTAAACATACTTTCATTTCACAAACTTGCACCGTCCATAGTGTTATTCGTATGTATCTGAATTGCTGACTTGCTGCTATACTACAAAAGAGCTACATATATTGGGATTGTGGGAATGTACTGTACAAGAAAGTGTTGCACTATACTGTAAGGACTGCTGAAGGGCCTACCGCCTACGCAAATAGGCCTTCTTTTGCTCTCACAATGGGGCAGCTGTAGAAGAGATTTTAGGTTTTACAGGTTCATCCATCACCGTTGCTCCAACCATACTTCTCTTAGGAGCGTGTATCTTGTATTCTCCATGGAAACTCCTCTCTGAGAACTGAAATGTGCGAAACTGTTTGATGGCGAAGGTGGAGCACTCCTGTCCATTAGGGATGCAAGGGGAGAATCCAGGTCATCAAGGTCATCGTCACTGGTATACCCTCTCCTCTGCACCATTGAGGCTTTCCTGTCCAGCTTTGCGCCACCTCCTATGTCTGCCACTTTCTCTGCCGCATCCAATGTTGAAGGTGCGTGGTACACTATAGGAGCAGCGATGCATGGAAACACACTGATCACGTCTTTGTTGGTGTGACGATCCAACAAGCTCTGCATAGCAATGCATTTGAGTGATATTGTCAGCAAGATAATATGTGTAAGGCTGGAGTAGAAAACCAGAGTGGAACAAACCTCAGAATTCAGCTCTTCTAACACCGTGCTTGGAACCGCATCAGGGCAAAACTCATCTGGGGTGAAGTTGCACAGGATTCTGGTCACTAATTGAAGGCCAATTGAAGGACAGACCTAAGAAAGACATCAAAAGGTTAACCACAACGGAATTGGTGGTTACATACAAAAGGAGACAGTAATGATAATTTGCCAGCTGCTATGCACAAACACTGACCTCTTTCCTGAAAGATTTTTCAAGAAGCATGTCCTTTGGGAGCATCAGGAGATCACTTAGTTCATTAAGCAGTTGAAACGATTTTGTTTCAGCTGCGCCTCTTCTTTCATCTTCAACATCTCCTATGTCCTCAGAATCATCGTCATCCATGCCAAGCTTATCTGTCAGCCATCTGGACCAGTTTCCAGTCTGCATAGTCATTTTATTTCATATAAATTCGTTGTTTGAGGCGAGGTGTAATAGCAAGATCCAACTACATTTGTATCTAGTTTTGCTCCTTAGCAAGCTACATCCAGACAAACAACTACATAACAATTACAACAACAACAACAACAAAAAAGGAACTGGTAGTAATGCACAAAAAGCGAGTGAATCAGGCACGTACAGAGTTCTTCAGCTGCGCGCCTGACCCAAAGCTTAGATCACCAGCTGGAATTGGTAGGACTTTTGGGTCAACAATTGGGTCAGATATAGGGTCTGTCGGTATCTCACTTGCTGATTCACGAAGGATGGCATTAAACATGGCAACATCCAAACGGGCTACACATTGCTCCATCACCTAATAATGAAGAACTCGTGAAGTTCAGAAATATATTTGCAGTAACAAATAAAATGCTTATTCTTTGAAATTAAGGATGTTAAAAAAATACCAGTTTTGCTAATACTGGTAAACAGCCACACTCATGTCCGCCAGCACGAAGGGGGCACATTCTGCTGAATGCATCGTGAAACGCAGCCTTCCACAGATTAACAGAAAAGGTGCCCTGCTGCTGATCACCCAAAGCAGGACCTAACACTCTACCAGCCTTTGGAGTTGATGATCCTTCCGCCCGTTTTTGCATGTGAGGAGTTAGTGCCTGGAAGAGAAACATCCTTAAGAAAACTGACAACATGAAGAATTAGAACATATTCAGAGAACAAGTAGCCATAAGAGACAGTGACCTCTTTTTTCTAAAAAAAAAAACACCAGACTAGGACAGGATGTTCCCAGCTTCATGAAAGTGTCAGTAAGAATGTATTGTCTAAGACAGACATTTACCTGCCACCATACTGTCTCAACAATGCGAGAAAACATCCAAGATTCGATCTTCTCTAATGCAGCCAAAAGTGTACTTGTTTCCTGCCAATCATTTGGCATCTGCATTGTAGCAAGTTTGGCTTGCTTGCCATTGGAGTTGTTTCTCCACAGCATTGTCATAGATTTCCCATCAAGTTTTTTGGCACCACCATTCATGTTCATAGTCGTCATGGATGGAGCAAACTGATGTGAGATGCCAAAAGTTTGTACAATTATCTCCCTGAGGACAACTGTGTTGGATAGCCAGAATGTCAGCCTATAACAAGAGTAGTTTGTTAGTTAAGAGGATTTTTTAGGGTAATGTTATGTGGAGCTAAAATTCAGATTAAGCATAGCTAAGTTATACCTCGAAGCATCATTGCTACTGGACTTTGCAACAAGAACAAGACCAGAAGAAATGGTTTTTGCTGCCGAAGCTCTCTTATCTTCAGACCAAAACTTGGATGCATGGATATATAGCCTAGAAAGACGCCGAGCTGGGGTGTGCAACTTATGTGCTGAACTTCCATGCTCGGGCACTACAGAGTACAGAGAAACTTCAAGAGCAGCAACTTCACGAAGTTCCTGTTCCAACTTGTCAATTTTCGACACTAATTCCCCATTGCCTTGACCTACAACTGATTTTTCATGATCAACTACCTTGTCTTCATTATCAGGAGTTTCATCATCAGTACCGGTACTCTGATCACAGTGTGGAGCTTCATCTAACACATCGATCTCCTTAGCCTCCTCAGTCCCTTTATCATCAACAGTTCCAGCATCACTGATTATATCATCTGTTTCCTCAGACAATTCTGACGGAGGGCAGGAAGAAATTCTTGTAATCTCTGGTTTTCTAACTTCAACAGCCTTAGCAGCACTAACTGTTTTCTTTTGTTTCTGAGACTTGTTCTGTACATTGTTTAATCCTTTATGTTGCAGCTTGTTTTGAGGTTGACGGCTGGCGCTGCTTTTGGTCGTTCTGGGGCTATTATCTTTTGTCTCCTTTTTACTGAGCTTCCTTGGAACCCGAGACTCACCTTGTGATGAAAAGGAGTCTCTAGTAGGTACATAATCTGATCCAGTCCCCTTCTTCTCATCTCTTCCCTCCCCATTATCTCTTGCGCCCATTTCAGGTACTTCAAATTGTTAGAAACTTGATGCCTGCAGAAATAACAAGCACAGATGGTTAAATTGTTCTAGCAACTTTTGCAAACTGATCAGGCTTACAAAAGCATGCATGTTCAAAAAAATATAACGCTGATGACACTTGGATCAGAATTAAGAAGAAACAGGAGATCCAGAAAAAGTGCTCATGCTAAAAGGAGAAACCTTCATCAGTAAAGAAAAATGTTACCAACCAAGGAGAATCAGGTGGTTTTTTTATTAAGAAGAAAATAGGTACCTAAATTCTAGTTGAAGAGGACTCAAACCTGGGTGGTTGGGTGCATATGACCACACCTCCAACCCAACCCGTTAAGAAGATTGACGACGGACACACTAAGAAGTAAAGAAGTGAGAATGCACACCTTAAAAGCGTGGTTACCGATCTGAATTCAGATCAAGCTCACTCTTGCTTCCATCAGATTGAACTCTTGGAACCTTATCAAGGTGCCGACTGCCTAAGGACACGACTGCTAAGAGTTATGGCCCCGTTCGCTTGGAGGAATTATGGTGGAATTTGTGTGAGGAAAAGACTGTTCCGGATGAAAAAAGAAGCGGATCGAGCCCGGTTTAAGGGCACGTGTACTTGATCAAGATTGAGCTGCACTTTGGTGATCCAAGCAGCTCTACAAAATTTAGTGCTAGCTAATGAACAGCAAGATCATCGAATTCAAAAGCTTATCTTAAACATGACTACCAATCAAAATTGCCAAAAGATGGTTACCATAGTAGAGATACGATAAAGTGGGAAAGTGATTAAATTCCCACCTAAATAGGAAAACGCACCACCAAACCACTCTAGTAGGAGTAAAGACAGTAGCATCATAGAAAAATTGCCAAACATGCATCAGAAGCCACTCCCTAGACCTTCTTTCCCACACCAATCATGAAACAATAACAGCTGCTGGAAATCACCAATCACAACCCAAAGCGGGGTAGGCTGGCCCAGGGCAGGGCCTCCTATAGCGGCAAGGAGCAGGCAATTCAATACTCCGAGTACACGAACAGCTTAAAAGTAGGAGAACATTCCTTCATAAATGCGGACGGAACAGCATCACCAATCCAACCAAACCGCCGCCACGAAATTCTATGGCCGCAACCACCTTGCCGGTCGTACGAGAGCGGATCCGAAGAAGGGAATAGTAGCAAGGCAACCAGGAAGCACCGAGGCACCTCGGCTAGGCGCCGGGATTCAGAAATGCGGATCGCGGACTAGCGCCCGTCAGGCGTGATCGTGTCCCCACGCGCGCCCGATCCATCGCAAGGAAAAAAAAAAAAAAAAAAAAAAACCTCACGGGACAAGCAGATCATCAATGCTGCTGTCGCGGAACACACAAAGGTCCCCAACTAAGGTGGAGCGGCAGAGCTGCCGGCAGAACCCCTCCCCGAAATCGAGAACCCAAGCAAGGGAAAACTTCGAAACAATTTCAAATCCAGCGGGAGCCAGTAACCGCGGCCTAACAGAGATCCGGCGGAGGCTTCCGTTCCCCACATAACACGGGAGAGCGAAACCGCTGAGGGGGGCAGTGTGGAGATAAGGCAAGGGAGGGGCGAGAAGCGAAGAGCAGCGCCTCACCGTCTCCGCGTCGGCCGGCTAGGCGCAATCACCAGCAGCAGACCACACCAAGTTGCCAACCGCCGCGTGATCCAATGCGGGAGCGAGGACGAGCGAGCAGCAGGCCGCCGGCTCAGGAGGCGATGCCGACGCCCGCGGCCGGCCGACGCGCTTCGGTTCGCGGCTGCCCGTGCGGCGTGCGGAGGGGAGATCGTGGTGGGCGGGGGGCGAGAGGGCGGTTGCTCCTCTGCTCTCTGCTCTGCTTAAATCCAGCGTCAGGGAGGCGACTGTGTTGTGTGTACTTTCTTTTTCTTTTTTTCTTTTTCGGCTTGGGACTTGGCCTGCTCCGGTCACCGCGTGGTGAGGTGCACGCCGGTCATCGCAAGAAAAAAAAAATTGTTTTCCCTATCTAGGACCGCTTCAAGTTTTTTTCCTATCCAGCATTTTTGTCAGATTTTAGAGTATATCCTGTTAGGATTCCGTCAAGTATATATTATTTTAACCAAAATACTCTTATAGTAAGACTCTATCTTAGAAAAGTTATATCTTTTTTATATAATGGCAGATGAAAATGATTTTTATATAAAAATTGTCTACAATAGTTTTGAGTTTTTTATTTGGGGCCGTAAGATGTTAAAAAAATAATATACTTTTTCAACACGTATTAATCACGTACAAGAGCATATCATCTTAGAAAAATTATATCTTTCTTGTATGGTGTCATGTAAAGATACTTTTTATATTAAAATTATTGCTCCTGACGAGATCTATAACTTTTGAGTTTTAATTTTTTATTTGGGGTTATTAAGATGCTAAAAAGTTGATATAAATTTTCAGCAGTATATTAATCGACTTGTCTTCTTAGAAAATATTATCTTTCTTGTATGGTGTTAAATAAAGATATTTTTTCTGTGAAAGTTGTAGCTTTTGATAAGATCTATAACTTTCTAGTTTTAAGTTTTTTTATTTAAAGTCATTTAAATTTAAAAAATGCTAAAAAATTTTAGTAGCATTTTAATCACGTAACGGGGCTTGCTATAAGCACTAGTAAGCGCTCAAACTTTATATTATTTTTTTAGCATCTTAACGACCTCACATGAAAAAAAAACTCAAAATTAAAAAGTATAATTGGTCATACACAAACATAATATTAACAACTCATTAAATTGTTGTTAAGTGTGGAGACAATGTCAAATAACAATATGGGCAAACGTCTTGTTACATGGCACTTAACGTTAGGATGGACTGAAATGCTACATAGGGAACTAAAACTTAAGAGTCTGTCTACTACACAACTATGTATTTTATATAATTTCAACATATGAATTTTTTTGCACCATAGGATTAAAGATCCAACAGCCTCCACTCTTCTTCTACCTCTAGCCTCCACAGATCACAGATCATATATCACAATTTTTTTTTCTATGGAAGGACAAATCACAAATCCGCCGCCGCCGCCACCGCCACTGCCATGGCCGGCGCGGGCGCGGGGAGGTGTGCCAGGCGCGGGCACCAGGGCGAGCTCGCCGATTGATTTGTTGTGAGAGGAAAACACTGTTCGGGCTTAAAAAACAAGCTGAAAAGTACGGATTATAAGAGAAACCAACATTGCCTTATTCTGCTTCCAAAGTTTCCCAGTGGTGACAGCACTTTCTTCGTGAATCCTTCCTTACACACATGAACCATGTACCAAATATTTCCACTCAAAACATGAATAATAGCCTCTTCGTTCGTTTATTATGCTTTGTTGATCACAGATCCTTTTTGTTCAGAGTGTGCATGCGTATATTTGTAGAAATAAATGTACATATGTGTATGTAAGCATCTACGTCTGTACTGGGTTAAAAAAAAACAAGTCGTATTTAGATGATGCACGAGAAGACATTCCCTCAAACATGCTCAGCTGCTCACCTAATTACCTAAGTCGATCTACCACCCTGTAGGTGGAAGATGTTTCTCTTCTCCCACTTGCTCCTGTCATGACCTCACGAAACACGACATATTCTCACACCGTCACACGCCGCTCGTGGTCTGACACGGCGTTGACGAAATGACTCACTTGACAACCTGGGAGTCTTGATCCCTGTAGTATGTGCTGTGCTAGCTGCAGACTTCAGAGGTCAACATCTCAGCACCCCGTAGAAATCTGCATTTTCACTGTATAAATTGGGAGAAAGTGGAGCTAGCTCTCTGTTGGTCAAGCCTGTAGATATATACCTAGGATCACCTAGGTTAAGTTCTCATTGAGTGCCTATTTTCTTCTTCTTGATAATAATAATGTTAATATCACCAAATTCCTCATAGGTTGCTCAAGTTTTTTTGCAATACAAGTTACATGTATCTAACTATCATCTCATATAGAAAAAAAGGTTACATATTATGAGAATGTTTTTATAATTGGGGCTTGTTTGATACATATGGCTAGTTACTGGTTGAAGCTAAAAATTAGCGTAAATTAGCTGTGATTGGCTAACAACTAGTTGAACATTTGGTTAAAAAATTAGCCCCCCTGTTTGATGTATTAGAGCTAATTTTACTTAATTTTCAGCTAGCTAGCAATTAGTTCGTGTATCCCAACAGGCTCTTGGTATTTATATGGCAGTCTTATATTTTGAAAGAGTAGTCGTAGGTAAAATTGTTTGACTTAGGACAAACAATCTAGATGCACTGTATTTTTTTATCTCACAAAATAACTACAATTGTTTGTAATTCCTAAAAAACTTTATTATTTGTACATAATCACTCGGTATGGCGTCTCTGGTCTCCACATGCATGGCGATTGGCATGGCCTCTGTCTCCCTATAAATCGCTAGGGGTGGAGCTGGACAACACTTGTACACTATTGTTATCATCACTCACTCCATGTTCCATGCTACCCTTGTGCAGCAAACATGCGTGCTCCATTGGCACCCTATCAAGAACCGAAGATCCCCAATCATGTCGCCGAAAGAAACCAAACAAAAGAACGTATTGTCACTTGTGCTGTTGTGCAAATGAAAAACAAAAAAAAACAAACAAGAAAGAATAAAAAAGCGAGCCTTCCCCTTTCCTTCTCCAAGCATCTTTCATTTCGTTTTATATATATATACATTGCATATATATAATAAAAAGAGCGGTGGCCTGACTCCCCGATGCGACCAAAGTGGCAAAAGTGCCGTGCCGGATGCAACCGGGAGAAGCTGTCGGTGGTGGTACAAGCCACCGGCCACCTCCGGTAGCTGTGCGTATCAGAGAATTTGGCTTATGTTCGAGTGCTGAGACATGGCAAGCTGGCCTTGCCTTGGCCTTGTTCTCTCGCCCAAAGTTGCCATCAGATGGCATGGCGCCATGGCACCTGCTCGATAGGACACTGACTTGGGTTTATGACGGAAACGAGCTCTCGAGAAACAAATCCATGCCCAATGAAACAAAGCGTCGTCCTTATTTCACTTGAGCACCAGGAAAGTACGCCCAACAACCAAGCTATCGTGTCTCGTTAAGGATGTAAGGTCGCCAGCAATGCTGCTCAGAGTCGACCGGATTGTGCCACGTGGGCCCCCTGCAAATAGACCATTTGTATGCTTCGTGTGCCAACAAACCCCACACGACAGATCGTCTATGCTGACGGTCGGTGAGAGGGCCTTTTCAGTTCTCATTATCATAGTCTGAAATTAAAACATGGCGTCCATCCATCATTCCATCCTGACAAAAGATGAGGCTTTGGAAAGAAAAAAGAAGAAGAAGAAGCATTGTTTAGATGCTTGGAATCATACGTGCACCGAGCAAGCACAAGCACAAGCACAGAAATGGTGGTGTCTGGTGAATGGTCGCACTTACAAGTTACTGCCACAGAAACTTTGTGCCCAAACAGCTCGCCTGTGATGATCAGCCATGTCGCTGCTGGATACAAAGACAGCAACAGGAGTAGGTAACTGGGTACTGACTGACTTGGAGTCACGTTTCAGTAACGTTTGGAAGGTGAAGGCAAACGCACGGGCTGACAAGGCCACCGCATGCGCCTGCGCAAACACAGCAGCAGAATTATGGCTAGGAAAGCAATGTTTCGTTTACCTCCATCAGGGAGATGAGCAGAGACGAGCTATACTACATGTACATATCCGTTGGAGCACCATCATGACGGATCCACAAGTGAGTGCATGCAGTAGGATGGGGCACAAAATTGAAGGGAAAGTACAGGTAGCACATAAGAAGATGGAACAGCAAGACGGCTAGTGATGATTCTACCCACCCTTTAGTTTCAAGTATATGTTACTTTGAGAATACATGACCAGCCAACGGGCAAGACTAGCAGTAGCCAGTAAACCGAGAACTGTCATCATATCTGCACCTGCATGCATTTTGCAGGATACATCCCCCATCCCATTTGCTTATGCTGAAATTTGGCTTAATTATGCTGATGCTTATGCTGAAATGTTGTGAGAGCAAAACACTGTTTGTTCGCTGAAAAGTACTGTTGAAGCAGTGCAAACGGAACATGTAACGATCTGTTTGAAAACAGCTGTATGTAACTTGCACTTAGGGACTGTTCCTGAAGACAACATCGCTTAAACTGAAAGACAATAAACTTCACTTACATGCTGAAAAGGGTAGGAGATTAACCACCAGTGAAATCAACTCAACTATGTGAACTGTCCCTCGACGGCACCATAGCAACTACAGTCCATCCAACTCTATCATTAGGTCAGATATTAATGTCACAGCTTGGTTCATTACTTTCGGCTACAAACTGTAAGCTTGTGACATAAGTTGCCCATATCCAACTTTAGAAAATTAGACACCAATGTGCCTTATCATGATGTAATAAATATCTGATAAAGATCTTTAAAAAAATATTTGATAAAAAAGAACAACACCTCTTTATAAAGAGAACATGCCTGCTTCCATTCTCTGCAAAGGTTAAAATTTGTAATCAGCTACTAGCAAAAATATAGATGTGTACGGACCAACAAAAACTCTCTATCTCATTGAAGCATTATAAACATTGAATAGAATAAATCTCCATCAAAGTGATAAATAAGCCACCCCATAGACTAAGGTTAGTATGCGGTAACATTAAGAAAAACAAACTAGTAAAGTGATAGGTCTTTATTTGTTAGACCAAACATACTGTGAAATCAACTCCCAACTGGCAAGTACCGTGCATAAGAAATGCTAATAAAGTAATAAGCAATGCTTAGATGCAATCACTTAGGATATGTTTGGTAAGTTGCTTGTTACCTAACAGACTGTAAGCAAATAAAATAATCATTGCCGTCTTCATTCAACAATTAGCCACATGTGCATGTCATACTGAGTATCTAACAATAGGTTACCTAAACCCTAGCATCATAACGGTGTGATTAACCCCTTGACTAATTCCTTTAATCAGCCAGTGGCTCGCGGGCTACACACAGCGTGTGTTCTCGCGTGGCAACACAGGATGACATGAATGGCCCATCATGCCTTAGACAACCGACTTCCTAAGCAGCTTGAGCACTTGAGGGGACGCCTCGAGGCGAGCTTACGATCGAGCCCCCAGGCCCAAGGGCTTGAGAGGTTAGTGTTCGATCGAGGAAGGCCAGGAACTGTAAGCTCTCGTGGCGTCGTCCTGACCAACAACCATCCACTTACGACAATGTAAGGAATATTCTGCCAGGTTCTGACAAAGTCCTAGAGTATGACAAAGTCCTAAAGCCTGATATGCAGGCAGAGCCACATGGCTCCAGGCCCTGCCGGAGCTTTGTCTCCTCGGCCCAACGAGGCCATGTCGGCCACTACCGGTTCAGGGTCACGCTCGGAGCATGACACAACATGACAATGGCGTGCTTGCCATCCTTGATTAAGGAAGAAGATGGACACGTGGGCCCCCTTGATCTGTCTCTCCCAACGACATGCCCTCCTCTTTGGCGTACATTTGTACACCATGAGGAGGGTGAACTCAGGTGAGACACAATGATATCTTTGGGCTCTGAGAGTCAATTCTAGGCCCCTGCAGGCGGTGTCAAGGATGGTTCAACGTTGTCAACAACGACCACTAGGGAAGGGGACGCCATCAGATGCCGCCAACGACTCGAAAATTAGGACATGAACTGTAGCACTCCCTTGGTGGCCAAGGGAGCTTCTAGAACCCACGCCTCTTGTACTCATCTTGCCCTCATAGGGTAGAGGCTCCCTTAGAGGGGATGAATCCAAAAAAAAACCTAGATCACTACTAGCTAGCGCTCGCCTAAAAACTGGATCGAGCATTCTAACATGAAGAACTCGCTACTGGAGGTAGGGCTTAGGATAAATCTTTGTGTCTTACGAACCCACACATCGACACATTGATCCATCCACTAATTACTCATCGTGGTTACGAACCCATGACAGTTGGCGCATTGTGACACCCTAGGTGTCAGCTTCAAGTTAAGCAGTGGGTTAAGCCTAACCCGAACAAGACAGAGGATGATTATGAGCTTTAGTTTAACACTCTGCAAAGTGATGACAATGGTGGAGTCAAACTCTTTCAAATCAAGACCTAACTTGATCTTTTCAAAAGGCAGAAGCAAACCTCTTTTGATTAACTTGAAATCCTTTTCAAAGTAGGCATGAGTAGTGTTAATCATGTCTCTTTCATCTAAGTTAGTAAAACCTTGATCATGATCATTGTCATGTATAACCATCAAGCTTTGTGTTACATATGGATGTCATGTTTTCATTATAGTATATACATGTTGCATATGTTTTATTATGTGTGACCATGTAATGTTAGCAATAATATTGATTAAGGTTCTTTGTGATTTTATGGTTTGTAATTTCCTTAAACAAATCAAATTTTGTCAATATAAACTTTGAAGTGCAAAGTGTGTTATTTAATATGGAATCAAAGTTTGTTTGTGTTTCCAAGTCAAACATGTTAAATTTGAGCTTCAAAAATTGAATTCAATAATTGTTTTTCCTCACTTTGGCATTTTGGCTAAGTTCTGAAAAACAATAATTAGGTTCAAAGTTTGGTGAATGATTAAATCAATTTTTATGAATAAAATTTGTGCAACTTTAGTTCTATGAATTGGTATGAAGTTTGTACTTTGATAGTGTGCCTTTGGTTGTAATGTTTGAGTAGTAATTAATCCTTAATTGATTGACTAAAGTATGCTAATCAAAACAATTTTCCAATTCTAAAAACTAAACCTAGAGTTTTAGTTTGGTTTACCTGTTTTCAAAATTCCTTATCCCTTAAACTAGTGATCTTTTGAGGTTGGTCCTTTAAGTAAAGTTGGAGATCAGAGGTAGATTAGAAACTTTTGTTAATGGGGACCGCCAAGTTTTTGTTTGGAATCATGAGAAAAGAAGAGGAGAAGAGGGCTTGTCAATCGTGAACAGTAACCCGACAGCAGCATGCTTGCCCTGCTCACCGCCATGTCCTTCACGGCACTTCTCGCACTTGGACACATGACCGTCCGCGTGGTCGAGTTCACGAAGGTGTTGGCGAAGCCTGAGATATCATCATCGCCCTTAAAGCCTCGACGCCGACGCCTTCTCTCTCTTTTTCTCCACCACCGGCCGATTGGTTTCACCGACCGATTTCACCGCCGTCACGCCGCCTTCGCCCAATTCCTCTCGAAACCAGCTCTGCCTTGTCCTTGCGCGCCGCTTGCACCCACTTGCATCGCCTCTTGCCGTCGTAATCGGTCGCGCGTCGATTCCTGCCACCGTGGTCTGCCATGGCCGCCGCGACCCCCTTGTCGTGGCTAGTTTGCTCCAGTTGATCTCCCTCCTTCTCCCTTGTGCTGTGTTCCTTGTGATGTCGTGATGCTCATCGGCTCGCTCATTTTACCGTTCATCCATAGGACACGCCGGAACGCGCCGTCGCCAACGGTTCACGTCGTTGCGTTTGCCATCATCACCGGCAGCCGCGTTCGTGCCATCTCCGCTTCGACTGTCGAGTCAACTGAGCTGTGGTGAGCCTCGCCAAGCTATCCCGTACCCTATCTAGGCTAGTTGGTCACTGGAGACGGTGAGCTTGCCTTTGCCGTCGCCGCCGTGCCGCCATAGTCGTGCCACTGCTCGTTCGGAGCTACCGTTGTGAGCGCCACCTAGATAGATTAGCACGAGAGAGAGTGGTGAGCACACCAGTGGTGGTCCCATCGCTGACAACCTTGCCACCAGTGAGCTAGGGCTGGTTCCCCACCGGTGCTATGCTCTGTGATGAGCGAAGGACCGGAAAAAGTAAATAGAGAGAAGGGTGGGGTGTTAAGTGAGAAGGAACAGAGGGAAACAAATAGTTGTTTGGGTTTAATTATGATTTTATAAAAACACAAGGGCCTTTTTGTAAAATCACCAGTCCGTGCCTGCTCGCGCCGTTGGGCCGAGCTGGGCCACTTCGAGCCCGAGTTTCTTTTCTTTGTTCAGTATTTTATTAATTTCTATAAATGTGCTGATTCTTGTAAAACACATAACTTAATGTAGAAAAATGCTAAAAATGTGAAACTTGTTTTGTTGGCTTTGTGATAAAGTGCTCTATGTGATAAAAATAATTGTTACCATAAAACAGTAAATTTTTGTGTGCTAAAAAATGCAATAATTAATATAATTGAGTTTTGTTGCCTAATTAGTGTAGCAAAAAATATAAGACCAAAAATGATGAAACTTTTTTGTGAATATCAATTATGTTAGTTTATGTCTCTGCAAAGAGTTTCATGCTGATTTTGATCAAGTTAACTTGTTTAATTAAGTTAAGCATGCTTTATGCCTTTTTATATGATAATAAGTACTTAGATGTTAATAGGTGTTTTAGATAGTTTCTATGAGTTCTTTGAAATGCCTATGAGATCTTGTTGATATGTTAAACATATTTGAAACTAGTATGCTTTTATGTGAATTAGAATCTTTGCCTTCTCCACGAGAAAAGAGATATGCACCTACTCGGTAAAAATAATTAAAAATTGATCACCATCTTGCCACTTCTATGTTGTAAGTTTAGTAGTAGAACTTTGATCACGGGTGGTATGGCTAGATTTGGTGTTGCCTATATCAGCCCTAGTGCTTCTGGTGTGATGCTAAGCTTCATCAGTTCTCGGTAGATGAATGATGTGGTGTTATCTTATTGTTGTCTAGCATGACAAGTTTGTGTGATGCTTAGTGAAATATCTCCTAAATACTTATGTCTATATGGTGTGACCTCATGCTCGTCTTGTGTGCCTCTTTGTAATGCATTATGTGTTGCCTTGTTATCCTAGCACAACTGGTTTATGTGATGTTTGGTTGATGCTTTATCCATCCATGTGCCTAGGTTAATTGTGTTGTGACCTTATACTTGTCTTAGTTTGCAATTGCATGATACTTTTATTTTACTCTTTCTCATATGCATGCATTGCATCTTTGCATATATTATATATAGGTACGATAGATCAATGACGCAAAGAAGTGAACGATGATATCGGAGCCGAGCCAGAAGACGATGTATTGGTGAACGGATCCAGAAGATGGGAGGACCCCGGGAATACATGTTGTGGCAGAACCGCCTAATCTAATGCCTCCCAGGAGTACTTGTCTTCCATTAGACACTAAGTACTCAAGATAGGACATTAAAGTATGCAGTTTCATCGAGTACACCTCGAGAGAGAACTAAAAAATCCACATTTTACAATCAGGATCATAAATGAGAGAATAAAGCTTACAACATTCTTAAGTTATTTCTTACATCACTTTATTACAGTAGTAGAATATTACCTCAATTGATTATAACAGCGGAATATAACAATGTTATCAGAGTTTCAGAGGAAGCAAGATTAATTTAATGACATGGTAGAGCATTAACATAGTGGACGTTTTTATACAAGAGATGCTAGCAGATTTTATATCTTTTCTTATAAAAACCTTTAGTGAGGGTAATAAATAAACGCTACAGTCGTAGCGTGAAGGAATCCTCTCTGAGCCCACCAGAAGGTTTTTCACACACAAGAGTCAGCTCTAAGTATCCTCCAATCACCTACAACAGGGGGAATAAAACCCTGAGTACTCGATTGTACTCAGCAAGACTTACCCGATAGGAGGAAAATAAAAGACTCCAAGGATATGCAAGGCTTATTTGACTTGTGGGTTATTGCATCTGCGAAAGCATTACTAAACGTGTGTCCTTATATTCAATTTTATTAGCATTCATCATTAGTTTATTAACTAGCCATTCTATGTAAGCACATATGCTACTTTCAAGCAAGTGGTAAGCAATCAAAACTATTTTATCACCTTTCAAGTTCTAGTTCTTACTACGATGCTAGATTATAGACAAGTCGTACCGTCTCACAGAAATGACGATTCGTGAACCAATGTATCCTAGCTGGGTACCCTGAAACACACGCCTCGCTTGTACCCCAGGCACAAATAAGACCAACCTGCTCCACTCCTGTCAAGGGGTCCAGGTCCCCATCCAAACTTGGACTCCAAGCCCCCACACTTAAGACCCGATCTTAGTATGGTGCTTAGACCTCCACCTTTTCTCGCCTTCAATCAGTCAGTCCGGAAAGAGCTAGAACCCACGACAAGAGCGTAACGAGCCTTTCCGCTCCCATAAGCAAATATGTGCTCAGGATAATAAGTCTGTGACCTGACTACCATCCACAGCATCGAACGATCCTCAATCGACACAGGTGGAACAAGTACAATCCGAGTCTCGCTCGAATGCCTAACTAAGACCAGATCCAAAGTACTATTCCGCCCAGTCTCCAATTATCATCCATATATATTCCATGTGATAGTAATATAATAACAACAACAATATATTCCATATCTCTCGCGAGTGACAGGTAATCACTCGACTTCTACCGAATCCTATAGCATATCAATCTACATGATCCTGACATACTAGTAGGACTCATATGATAAGGATATATATATATATATGTGTGTGTGCAAGTGGGTTTTCATTCAACTCCTTAAAACTTAATGCACAAGCATAAAATAAAGTGTAGAATAATAGGGTTATGCACCGAGGCTTGCCTAGGCAAGATATAACCGAAAGTTAGCATTCCATCATAGTGACACGATCATCATGGCACCATCTTTTCCGCTACTTCAGTCGACTCCATGATCCATTGTTGTTCCTATTATGATATAAGTGGATGCAACGTAGAGACACAATTAATCAATGATAACTACAACTCTAAAATACGATTACGCTCTGCAAGCTAACGAGCTAGCTTTAATGACTAACGTACTGGTCTACATATCCACGTCATCAAGTAAGGCCTTGTCTCCAAAAAAATATTTTAGTTCTAAAATCCCAAGGTGTTTCGGCATCTTATTGATTAAACATATATTTTTGAACTAGGGCTCATTTAGCTACCTTAGCAAACTAATTATTATGGAGCTACAAAAATTACAGTGAGCACCTAATAATGTGAGAAATTTACTGTAAAAGTTTCAGAGCCAACACTATCACCAATTTATCACAACAATTCCTACAAGTTTATATCTTACAATATTAAGCATCTTAAATTAATTAGATAACTTCTAGAAATATTATAAAACTATGTGAACAAAATATACTAACAGATAGATCATGATTTTAGGAACCTAACAAAATTAGATTCACATTTTTTGGCCAACTACACAAATTTATATTGCATTTACAAGTTTACCATAGAAACTAAATTAGAAAATGCTTAGAAAAGAAAAAAGGCCAGCAGCAACCCCATCTGGCACACCAATAGACTATATTTATTTTAATCACATGTAACACTGTGTAGAATTGCATTTCAATTGTGCATTATAACTACAATGGCAGAAACATTTTCCATTTTCAGAACATACTACATAAACTCTGGTACCTTGCTAAGTTGTTAGCATTACATTTCTGTAACAAAATAACTTTGCCACGTCTCATCAGGTCAGGAAAATGAACCCCAAACATCTCATATTACCGGTTAACAATTCATTCTGTTATGGAAAGGCAGGATCCATTTGAACCAAACATTTTGGGGTGCATGATACATCTAAGTATAGCCATGAACAATTTCAGTGCAACAAGCATGTCAAAAACACAGGTGAAAACCATCCATAGTGTATAGCATGTTCGCCATCATGCAACAATTAACAAAGATTATACAGTGTAAGTTATCCAGTGAAACAGCGACATGGATACAGTGTTCAATCTGATGTCCATCAATTTCTGGAATGTCATGACTAGGGATGAAAACGGTACGGATATTTTTCGACCGTATTCGAAACCGAATTCATTTAGAGGGGTTGAGATCTGTCCGTATCCGAGTCCAGATATCCAACATCCGATACCGTATCCGTATCCGAATACTCAAATCGCATATTTATGATGTCGATATCCAATCGTATCCTATCCGACATAGTTGACACTATCCGCATTCAAATCCGAATCCGGACAGAAATATGAAAACAAATGTAATATCGGTGATATCCGTCCGTATCCGATCCGTTTTCATCCCTAGTCATGACATACGTACATCGTAGTACAGACAGCCTTATTGAACCGACACAAGCAGGAAATCAGAAAAATCTAGAGTTCAGGGTGATCTGACCAGCAGATCACTCAGCATCGGCGTCACCGCCGCCGGAGATAGCGGCGGCGGCGGCGAGCTCCTGCTGCTGAAGGCGCTCGAGCGCCTTCTCGTGCGCCCAGGTCTCGATTGTGAGGTCGGGCTTGGCGTTGAGGCCGACGCCGAGGATGACGACGGTGAGGAAGGAGGTGATGTAGCAGGGCAGCTCCCAGTCCTCCCACTTCCGCGACTCCCCCGGCGGCGGCGGCGGGCGGTTGAACAGGTACCCCTTGGGCTGCTCCTCGTGGCCCGGCGTCGTCCACCGCCCCGCGCCCTCGCCGCCACCGCGCACGCGGGACGCGGAGCGGAGCCGCGCGCGCAGCATGCCTCCCGCCGCCGCCGCGGCCGTCGAGATCGCCCGCATCGATGCCGCCGGTGGGGCGCGTCGCCTTGTGAGATTGGGGAATGGAGAAGCTGTGCTGTGGGAGTGGGAGTGGGAGTGGGAGACGGGGGAGGACGGAGGAGAAAGGCTGGACTGGACTGGGCTGCACTGGGAGCTTGAAGACGTGAGCTTTAGGAACGAATTGGGCTGGAGTGGGCCGATATGAATGGGCCACCGATTTTAGCATTTTTTTTTTGATAGGACCGATTTTAGCATTTTCAGTAGAGTTCAGAAGGGGAAAAAAGGGAAAAAGTTTATATTACCTCCTCAACTTTTACGAAAGTGTGCTTTTTCTCCCTGAACTCTAAAACAGGGTAACCACCTCCCTAAATTTTTAAAACCGTTCGTTTTACCTTCTCACCGGTTATAAGCGGTTTTCAAAGACGGTTTTGTCTTTTTCTTTTTTTATTTATTTCGGCTGAATCTTTGAAAAACATAGTAAATCACAGAAAAATCATAAAATATAATTTGCAATTTTGTTGGACTCCACATGAGTAGATCTACGCAGTGAACATATAATATGGTATGCTTTAATACAAATTTTTTGTTGTAACTTTAGATCTATGCTTTTCTATTATTAATTCATAGCTACAATTTCTATGGTCCAATTATGGTGAAATTTTTATGGTGGAATAATTATTATATGCTTGAACAGTAGTAAAAAAATCCATACTCATTGGATCATGTATAGCTTAGTTATAGATTTATAAATACTTTTTAACAAGCATATACCTAAATAAATCTATAATTAAGTTATACATGATACAATGAGTATAATTTTTTTAATATGGTTCAAGCATACAATAATTAACCCACCATAAATATTTCACCATAATTGGACCATAGGAACTGTAGCTATAAATTAATTACAAAAAGCATAGATCTAAAGCTACAACAAAAAATTAATTACAAAAAGCATAGATCTACTCATGTGGAGTCCAACAAAATTAGATTTTTTATTTTATAATTTTTTGTGATTTATTATAATTTTTCAAAGATTCAGCCAAAATAAATAAATAAAAGACAAAACCGCCTTTGAAACCGCTTATAACCGGTAAGGGAGATAAAACGAACGGTTTTAAAAGTTCAGGGAGGTGGTTTACCTGGTTTTAAAGTTCAGGGAGGAAATGTAGACTTTCGTAAAAGTTGAGGGAGGTAATGTGGACTTTTTTCAAAAAGAAAACACTTTGGCATTGTCACTCGTTTAAAAATGTTTGTTGTTTTAATATCTACAAATTGGAATTTTTAAATACGGTCAAATTTGTAAAAAAAATATATTAGCAACATAAAATAAATGCATATAAGGATATATTCCATGATTGATTTAACAAAATTAGTTTAATGCTATATAGTATATAGGTGCGCAGGCATTATGATGTCTAAAATTTGCAACCTTTGGTGAACTATTTATCTACAAATATTCAGATATATACTCATTGGTTATTCACATTTGAAAGTATTTTTAAACAAATTGTAGTTTTGTCGGCAGGAACACACAGTGTAATTATTATTATACTCACGAAATCAGCCGTCAAAGTATAAACCGTTAAAGACCATGCCAAGCTAAACCCCATCTTATTCTTGAAATAGAGGGAGTACCGTGTGTGTAATAACTCCGGCGACGGTGGTCCATAGCAACATGCATGGTTACGTTATCCCGCCAAACTTCGTCTACAGTAAACGTACTATGCCTTGGCTCTACGCCTCGACCACTGAAGAGCGTAAATGATGTTCCAACAAAGAAAAGAACTGTGCTGAACTGCAAGCAAGCAAATGCAGGTACCCACGGTGCTACAGCGTATTCAGTCCGATGACCGTGCTGTTGGTCGTTGAGACCTGCTTGGAATTGGAGTGTGTTGGTGGAGTATGAATGTAGGATGGCAGCATTTTTGCAATTAACGAGTTGAGCACGCGCTTAATGGCGAGCGGACAAGGGCAGGGCAACGAGGCGGGGGAAAGACTGGCCTACGGCAGTGGAAACAGGGCCTGATAACTGGGGATGAACGTGTAATGACGCACGAACACGACAAACTCGACCCCCGTTGATTAAGCCGGCACGCAAATTATGCATGACTAGTACAGTACTCATCTAAAGGTTATTTTAGCCCTTAGTGCAAATGGTGATGATTATGCTGCTAAAATTTGGTTTATGCTGAAATATTGTGAGAGAAAAATATTGTTCCATAACTGAAAAGTTGTTCTGAATAAGCTCAAGCGAATAGGGCGGAATATTTTGATCCCTATCTGAATTCTAATTCGTTTAGTAGTTCAGATCCTTTTATATCAGTTTGATTCGGATATTCAGACCTGACAATCTGTCTGTATTAGCTACTCAATTCGAGTATATATATGATGTCAATATAGTTCCGAGGATTCATGGACCCAGCCGGCCTGGTGTGCCCGCTCTGCACTGCACGTCCCTGCTCGTGAGACGATTCCGCTCGCCCACACCGTCCTCGCTCGGACGGACTCCACCTGCGCTGCTTGCCGGTGCCGCCATCACCCGCGCCACCCGCCATCGCAGGACGGACTCTGCTCGCCCGCACCGCCCCCGCTCGCGGGACGGACTTTATATGTGCCGCTCGTCAGTGCCCCCGGCCGCCCACCCGTCGTCTAGATTCGGGGCTCCCATCGTGGCCACGCTCCATCCGCCTGCAGCGCCCGCTGCCGAGGTCCGTGTTCTCCGCACCGGCGACCTCCGAGCACTCCGTGGCATTAAGCTTCGCCGCCGGGTCGAGCTCCACAAGGACGAGCTCCATTCGTCCAAGCAGCAAGATGACATTGTGCTGAAAGCACGTGTTACAAGCGTATGTTTCGAGTGTTTCGGATGTTTTAGAGGTATATTGCAAGAGTTTTATATGGATGTTGTAAAAGCATATCGGGATGTTGCATATATTGCAATGGTTGTACACTTATGTTGCAAACGTCTGTTCCCAATGTTTCACCTGTTTTTTCGGACGTATGTTGCAAGTGTGTTTATCTGGAAGTTGTATATGTTTTAACATATGTTGCAAATGTTTTATCTAGATGTTGCGTACGTATTGCAAAGATTTTCAGGTGTTTCATGTGTTTTTTGCAAGTGTTTCAGACATATGTTTCAAATATTTTATCTGTCTTCAGACGTATGTTGCAAATATTTTATCTGAATATTTGAAAAGTAGATCGGGTGTTGCACAAGTTGCAATGTACGCTGGTGGCTGATGGACAGTGGCCTGCCACAGTGCTTTGGCTCCTACCTCGCGCCTTCCTCGTGCGGCGCACCTCGCCTTCTTCTCTCCCTCCCCTCCCTTTCCTTCCCTCTATCTCGCCGCGGTATAGTTCGAGCTCGGCGGGAAACCCTACCCAACGAGCACGCAAACGTCCACGGAGGTGGTGGCCCCGGATGGGCCAACGGCAGTGCGATGCTCGCGTAGTGGCCCCGGAGCAAGCTGAGGTCTGCACTGTTCGCTCGCTACGCACGGGAAACAAGGAGCCGCAGGCGTCCGGGCACTAGTCACGCCCAATATATATCTATGTCTTATTCAAGTAAGGTAACAGTATATATATATTTATACATGCGTAGACACAGGTATCCATTTTAGCATAGTATCCTGGAGCCGCCAGCTATGGGGGCTTCCCGCGCCGGCCGCCTGAGCGGGGGACGCGACCGCCAGTGCGCCGCTTAATCCGCCGCCTCGAGGACTCCCCGCACTGGTACGCCGCCCGATCCAGGGCCGGGTAGAGAGAAAGAGCGGCACACCAGGAGACAGAGAGGGAGGGAGGGAGGCGCGCGGCGAGGCGGGTGCCGCGTTGAGGGCTGCTCGCGCTGGCAGGCCGAAGGAGGTAGGGCGCGTGGGCGCACCACCTCGCCGGATGTGGAGAGAGGGAGGAAGGCCAATGGGGGCGGAGAGGGGAGGAGAGATGTATGCCCGCGGCTCAGCCCACCGCCGAGCCCCAGCTGCACCAGAGGTGGCCGCCGCGGGCTCGGCCGAGGAAGTGGAGAGGAGAGGGAGCGCCGGGAAGTGGAGAAGGAAGGCCAGTGTATGGACGACGTTTTTTCAAGCGACGTGGCTCAATGTTGTCCACGGGAGGGAAATATGGGCGACCTGGACACGCTGGGAGAATTTCGGGTGACATGGCGGTGCGAGCGACCGCATGGAAATATAGGCTTGGAGAGGTTAATCTAACCGTTTGCATCCCACATGGAATGCATTGCCCACCGCCGGCCCCATCTGATATCCCAATGCACGTTGGTAGCACGTGCTGATGTCCAAGCGTAGCACGATCTCACAGACAGTATACTTGGTTAATCTACTACCGATGACACTGATAGTTGACAGTTGTCCCATCCACTATTTACAACTCAAAGGCATGCACATTCAGCTCAGCATTATCCACTCAGCTTCTCATACAAGCTCAGAGCACAAGCTAGTAGCTTAATCTTTTGCCTCATTCAGACACTTGTACAAACCCAAGTTCTTTTTAAAACAAAAGAAAAGAAGATAAAGAAAAAAGAAAAAAAAGAGAGGAAGGAATCGGAGGAAAGACGAGCATTCTTGTTTTCCTCACGCATTTAACTTCCTCATCACGCACACCACAACGACGCAAGTTATCATCATCTATATATCCATTATTACCGGTTTACCACCACCCAACCTATAAGATTAACAGATTATATTAACTAAGGTGGTGCTTAAATTCAGGGAATAAAGTTTAGGATGTCATATCGAGTGTCACGTACGAGTGTTCGTATAGTAATAATAAAACAAATTACAGAAGTCCTCGGTAAACCGCTAGACGAATTTATTAAGGCTAAATAATTCATCATTAGCACATGTTTATTATAGCACCACATTGTCAAATCATGGATTAATTAGACTTAAAAAAACCGTCTCGTAAATTAGTTGCAATCTGTGTAATTAGTTAATTTTTAAGCCTATATTTAATACTTTATACATATGTCTAACATCCGATGGAATAGGGAGTAAACTTTAGGAAAGAGTGGGAGAAACTAAACAAGACCTAACCAGCACGCACGTAGCATACATGCATCCGCCCACGTACGAACCTACTAGAAAGTTTGTTACGCGTCGTGCCGTCGTGCATGCACACTCGCCACTGCTGCCCGCGCTTCGCTGCGGGTGATGTGCTTGGTATAGGAAAATCTTGGGAAATATGGCTCATATGTCTAATATATTTTCTCATCACGTTGCTACGAAAGGTTGGTCTATTTGGTACATTAAATGGGAAAATATGGGAAGGAAAGGTAACATGACTTTTTTCATTACAATGTTGTAAACCAACATAGAGGTTGGTTGTTATTATATGGTGCCTATTCTAGGCCAACAAATCAATGACATGTTAGTGGAAAAAAAGTATTTGATGGAGTTAGGCTCAAGAAACTAACGTACTTAGATTCAAAGCACAACATTGGCTAGGATTATATTATAGGTGAAAAGAGCAAAAACCACAACACAATTACATCTCCTAACGTGAGGGTTTACAAAAGAGTGAATTAGGATCCACTCCTCTTAGGCAAAACTACAACACATTTCGTAAATCTGGAATTATACGAAAGATTACACGGCGTTGAACACTAAATTACACCGGGATTTAAAGTTACATGGTTAAGAGCAACCTAGTACAACCAAGGCTTACTCCAGAAGTCAAGATTGACGAGGGCAATGGAGAAACAACAAGATAATGATTATCCAAAACATGGTATATGACCAACAGATCTAGAAACAGGAGACTGAGAAGTCAAACATCGTGAACCCTAAGACCAAACTAACCAACGGTAGACTTGAACTTCTTCGAAAACCAGATCCCTTCTTCTCAGATTACACCATCACCTCTGTCAGACGAACCTAGTTTCACAATAACGACTGTATCTCGTAGCTCTACTTCGAATTCGAGAGGGATGGGGATGAAGAAGAAGAGTAAGGACTAAGGGCATCTTATAGTGGTGAACGGAGATGGGGCGCAGCGCACCGGAAGTGGAGACGATATGGATAGGATACACTGTCGGTTCACGCTGTGGAGAGGAGAGAGGGTTCGCTCGACGAGGGAGGCGTGCAGGCGACCATGTCCCCAAAAGAAGAAAGAAGGGAGGGGCCCGATATGGGGACGAGGATCAAGAGCAGACCAGAGGCCGAGAAAAGAAGAAGCGCATAGTGCACGAGGACGACGAGTGCGGCATGATGTCGCGGCCATGCGAGGACAGGGTGCTAATCGGCCCGACACCGACGGTGTCCGCGGGGCACGTGGTGATAGTGACCTGGCGTGCGTAGCGTGGTCGAGCTGGGCATAGTGCTAGGGACTTGACATCCACTCAGGCTTTTCTAAGTACTCCATACTACCCAAGGCTAACTTTTCCTAGGTGTTCTTCTTTCCTTCCCTTGTCCACAATATGCGCCAACCTTTGTATGAAGTGAGATCACAACATACATGCTTCCTCCGAAACCACCTCATCTTGTTTACTTTGAGAGAACACTATTTCATCAACCCATTGTAGATTTTCTATTCAAACACTCGAATATTTGTATCAAAAGTGGTATGGCGGTGTAACTTGGTAAAGATACTTGGTCAACAACCTCGATACCAGCGCATGCTGAGCAGCGTCACCATGTGGCAGCTGTTCCACAGGGGCTCTCAGTTTTATCACGGCACCATAAGCTATTAACAAGACAACTACTACCAACTTACACATAATGAAGACGGTGGGGTCATAGACCACAGAATCAGAGGAGTATTGCAAGGGAAGATTAAACAACAAAGGTTCCTTTCGCAACAAGGGACACATACTTCAAATCCAACAACGGATCTAATTTAAAGAGATTCAAGTGTTCTATTAGGACATCCACAATTAGTTGATACAATATCCTATGTTATCCAATCACAGCTGGTCTGCTGGCATCCGAATGGTAATTTCTCTTGTAACCCACTTAACATTGCCCTCAAAAAGCCTAAGCACGTCTAACGAGACTTAAGGTAGATGGACGCAATAACACAGCGAAATAAATAAAATGCATATTCCGAACATCCTTATGCTGGTACAACATGCAGGCACTCACTCTCCCATTCTTGACACATCATTCACCTTTCCTAAGATCGGACTACCTCAACAACTACGGATGAAATACAACAGAAAGATTACAATACATGTGGACAGCGATGAAAGCCACTACTAACTACAGGTACATCATCCTAAGGCAACTAATCTACTTTAGACCACGCATCTTCATTCCTGGGCTTGGTGGATTCTTCTACCGCCCTGGCTATGGATCTGCCTCCTCTTTTGGTAATGGCTGAGTGAGAGGAATCAAGGGTTCTACTTCTGACACTTCCGAGGGTGGAGGTGCTGGCGGTACTGCAACACCGGTTCTCCTTCTTTCTAGCAGGTGGAAAGGGATCCCCTCCATAATTAAGGGATCCTGCCGTTCAGCAGCCAACGTCCTCCGCTTGGCCTTGGTGACAAGGTAGGCCTCTGCCAACTGATGGGCATGTCGATCTTCAGCCTCCTTCATGATGAGGACATCTCTTCCTTGGATACAACCATACCTATTGCACAGCAAGGGCCAATGACTTGAGCTAAAGCATGAGAACTTAATTATCAGGTAAAGTCGTTCCTCGCTGTCCAAACAATTTCTTCTCCGGATGGGGTACTACTAAATCCTTGTGATGATTTCCTTATGCTTAGGAAGATGGAAGGAACTAGCTGGGTGCAAGGTCATCAAGATAACCATTGAACGGATGCTGGTGTAAACAACAAGAAGACCATACTAAACATTCAAAGTGCACATTTGGACATCGTAGCAGCACCAGATTGATTTGATCATAACTCTCGACTCCGGATGTTGTTGAAGGCCCATGAGTACTCATTGGAAAGATCTTGATGTCAATTTTCACATGGATCCAACCTCATGGCCAGACTCCACCGAAGACGAGTAGAATCAATGAAAAGACATTCAGACCTCTAGTCATGGGCTGAGAACCACTTATCAAATAAAGCCCACTAGGGGCCATTCTAATTTAGGGTTTCCACCCTCCCAGGCCTCCTGGCTGTTTCCCACTATAAAAGACATGTAGCAGCCACCATTTGAGGTTGGGTTTTGTTCAGATGCAAGTTTAACTTCAGCTACTTCCTTGTAAACGCATGTGTCGGCCAGACCACCCAATTTACTTGATTCAGAACCCCAAATTCATGTCCTGATTCAAATCCATGAGTTGTTTCTTGTTTATCTTGTTCTTGCTTGTTCTCGATTGCTTGCAGGTTCAGGGTGGTTCTTGGCACGGCAAGAACAACAACAAATTGGAGTCGGTGTACCTGTTGCTAAGGTGCAACAACCCTGCTAGATGTTGTAGTCGGACAGCCAACGTTGAATCTTTCCCCAAATCAAAGTTACCCCATCCTCTCATCGAAAGATCGGGATCAGCCCCTGCCATATCATGTGGTAATCAGAGCAAGGTTAATCGGTGAGAGTATCTACCCATCCCTTTTATCTACCTATAGTCCACAAAACTCCCCCCCCCCCAAAAAAATAGGATAGAACTGAAATCCCTCAGACAAGTTTGTGCCTTGCTGTTCTGCATAGTCCTTACTTGTTGAGTTTTCCATTGCATCGATTGGTTGAGCTGCTGGTTCTAGTGTTTAATCCATTAGAGTTTCGAGTTCTATTCACATTTTTGTCACCACCAGATCCACCGCTGCTATCACCACCAGTCCCACCTTTTTGCCTCCATAAGAACCACCAGATCCTCCACCACCATCATCTCCATACCATCTCCGCTGCATTCCAAACATCCCCCTATTCAAACATGGAGCTCCCTAAAGTTTTCCATACTTTGTGATTTGAGTAGCATATCTAAGTTTCTCGATTCAAAGAAAAAGAGTGTTTGTGCTTGTTCTCTTGTGCAAGTTCAATATCTGTACCCCTAGTCAAAAAAATAAATTGTATGCTATGAATTGTTTGCTCTCAATTTCTGGTTGCAAAACTTGAGAGTTGTACTATAGGTGAAAAAAATAGAAAAAGGGGTAAAAGAATCAGAAAAAGAAATGAAGCAAGAAAGATAAAAGAAAGGGGTTTCAACAATTATTATTTTCCACTTCGCTTGTGTTGTGTTGTTGGTGTTCGGTGGCTATGTTTGTGTCTAGGCTCGCATCTCTAGAACAGTTCAACCTAGGACCAGCACAATATCATCATTGAATGATTATTCAATTTGTTTTGGCTAACGTGGTTCCAGCTATCCCTTGAATTTGTTTCCAGCCACCTATAGCTCCACAAATTTATCTACAACATCACAGGTGAAAGGATCAAGATGCCCAAGAGGGGGGGTGAATTGGGCTAATTCGAAATTCTCTTGCAATAAACAAATCCTACGGATAGCCCAATTAACCCCTTGTGCCTAGAAAAGTGTTTCTATCAACCTAATGCACAACGAACTCACAACCTATTTTTCAACCTTACTCTAGCAAGCAATTCTATGGATGTAAAACAAGTATTGAATTGCTCAAAGTAAATACTCAAAGTAAGTGCTCAAAGTAAATAGGGAGAGAAAGGAACGCGGCGAAGTTTTGCCGAGGTATCGAAGAGTCGCCACTCTCCACTAGTCCTCGTTGGAGCACCCGCGCAAGGGTGTAGCTCCCCCTTGATCCGCGCAAGGATCAAGTGCTCTTTACGGGTTGATTCTTCGACACTCCGTCGCGGCGAATCACCCAAAGCCGCTCACAACTTTGAGTCGGGTCACCCACAAGCTCCGCCGGGTGAACACCAAACTCCCAATCACCACCAAGCCGTCTAGGTGATGGCGATCACCAAGAGTAACAAGCACGAACTCTCACTTGACCATGCGAAGCCTAATGAGACGATGGATGCACACTTTGCTACTCTTGATTTGCTAGTGAGTCTACTCTCTTGGATTCTCAAATCACAAACACCTCACTAGGACCTTGCTCTTCTTGGCACTCACAAACGTGTTTCTCAGCTGTTGGAATGAGCAAAAGTTACTCCACTCACGAGTGGAGCTTCTATTTATAAGGCAGCCTGAAAAACTATCCGTTATGAGCTTCTGCGGGATGACCGGACGCTCCGGTCGTGATGACCGGACGCTCCGGTCAGTTCTACCCGCGAACCAGTATTTAAAGAGTCGACCGGACGCTGGCAGGGTCCGGTCAGCACTGACCGGACGCGTCCGGTCGCATAAAACCCTTACTGGAACCTTACTGGACTCGACCGGACGCTGAACGCTCAGGGTCCGGTCGCACTGACCGGACGCGTCCGGTCACACTTTTCCAAGTCTGGACCCTTACTGGAGTCGACCGGACGCTAGCTCTCAGCGTCCGGTCACACGACTCTCCAGCGTCCGGTCACAACAGACTTAACCACCTCAGTCAAACGAACTGACCGGACCCTGCGGCCAGCGTCCGGTCGCACCGGAGCCAGCGTCCGGTCAGTGTTTGACCCTCCATTCACTTCCAACTTTCGAACATATGTGAATGAAGTTTGCTCCAAAGGATCTTAGGCATTCATAGGAGCTACCTAGAGCTAGTTTTAACAAGTGTGCACCACACCTAACTCACTAGACTCAACTAGGTCAAGCTACTCGTTCATACCCCCCTTCATAGTACGGCCAAAGGAAAAACAAAGTCCTAAACTACTCTAAGTGTCTCTCCAACTCCAATCGACACTTAGAACTAGTTATCCTTAACCTTGTCGTTCATCCTTTGAAAACCGAAACGATTTCCATCGTAGGGGAATGACAACCTCGATTGCCCAATCGATCTTCGTTACCATGACCTAACTTAATTGCCTCTGCAAAACACACGTTAGTCATAGTAATCTTGTATTGTCATTAATCACCGAAATCCAACTAGGGGCCTAGATGCTTTCAATCTCCCCCTTTTTGGTGATTGATGACAATACCACCTCGAGTATGTTATGGAGTGAGGTTTTTGACGGGCTTGGTTCATATAAGCTTTTGTCAATAAGAACAAAGAGTTAGTCAAGCTTATATGACCCAAGCCAACACAATGTACTCAAAGGATATGAATTAAGCACGAGTACAAATAACAAAGCTCATTTGCTTCGAAATATAAACGCGGAAGCTAAAGCAAATGAGCATTACACAAGTGATATGACATATAGATAATGCAAAGTAGAAATCACACATGTCAAATATCACAATCACGTAGATAACACTATCACATATATAGTAGTATGCATGAAAGTAAACACACAATAGTAATAGTGTATCACACAAATAAAACTCCAAATATATATAATAAGCTACTACTAGATAACTAGCTCCCCCTAAAACTCGCTCCCCCTAAGTCTACATACCCAAACCCTCTCCCCCTTTGGCGTCAAACACCAAAACCTAAGGGTCGGACGGCGGGGCCGCAGCGGACGAGTCGGGCGCTGAAGTACGTGGAGCAAGATGGAACTGGGCGGCATCATCATCAGATCCTGAGCTCTGAACTGACTGACCCTCTGAAGCAGGAAGTGTCGCTGAAGCGGTCTGGGTCTGAGCTGGGGCTGGTGCTGCCTGTGATGCTGCAAGTAAGTCTGTCGTAGGATCTGACGAGGCGACAGACGAGGGGAGCCTCTGAGTGGTCATGATAGCTGGAGCTGCTGTAGACGGACCGGCAGTATGCATGTGAGGCGGAGTAGGCATGCCGGTCAACTCGCTGAATGATGCTCCAAGACTCCTGGAGACTGACGACTCAGGCACGAACAGCGAGGAAGACTGCTCTGGTGTAAAGCCCGTCTGAAAGGGCGTGAACTGCGGGGCAACACCCGGTGAGGCTAACCACTGGGACACCTGTACTGGAGGTGACGTGAACTGAACTGGAGGCTGTCCCTGACTCTGAAGCCCGATGGGCTGTACTGCTGGAGTCGTCGAAGTGGTAGGAGGCTGTGCAAGCTGGGGCGAAGGCTGTGGCATTGGGACCCCAATAGCTGTCACTACATGCTGCATGAATCCCATGAGCTGCTGCTGCATTAGTAGCTGCTGGTGCTGAAGGAGCTGCTGCTGCCGCTGGAACTCGTCCTGACGAGCCTGAAACTGTGCGAAGTTGGCAGCTGTCTCCTGTGCCTGTCGTGTCTGATCCTGCTGCATCCGCTCAAGAATAGCAATGAGAGCGGGGTCTGTCTGTGGAGCAGGTGGAGCAGAACTGGAGCTACCGGCCTCTGCATCGTGTCTGCGTGGAGGCATCTGAGGTATAGGCTGGTAGTCGTCGTCGGAGCTATCACTGTACTCGCTCACCTCCTGCTGTGCCTCTAGCTCCGCCTCCTCAGTAGCTGCAATCCCTCTGATGATCTCATCCTGCTGAGCTGCAGACTCTGGCACGTCGGGGCGACGGCTAGGCTGACTGGGTGCCTGAGGAGTGGCGTGTCTGATCCGCTGTGACAGGTTGTAAGCTGGGAACTCTGTGGTGGCACCTGTATACTCATCCATCATGCCAGGGGGCTTATCCATCACAACTCTGTGAATAAGGAAGGTGATCCAGTGAGCATAGGGAAGCTGCCTGCGACCCTTGAATCCCTCAGCTATAGTATCCTCCATCTCAGAAAGAAGGAGGTCCCAGATGTCAAACACTGTCATCTGCATGATGGCATTGAGAAGCCAGAGCTGTAAGCGAGTCAGGCCCTCCCTGTATCCCAACCTGGGAAGCAGTGTCCTCCTGATGATGGCCTCTAGTATCCTCGCTGTGGGAGTCAAGTCACTGGGGTTCCTGCTCGACCCCTCACCAAACGGCTCCTTGAAGCAATGCCTCACTAAGTCTGTAGGGGGCACCAACCCTCCATGGGGGCGCCTGGGAGGTCCCTGCTGTCCATAGCAAACCTCATGCATCTTTATGGGTTGCTCCTGTAGTCTCAGTATCTCCCTGGCTCTGCCACTAGTCACTCTGTGGTCTTTGCCGTTGAAGGCAAAGTGAATGAATCTGTGATGAGGATCAACATAGAGCGAGGCATAAAACTGACGGACCCAAGATGGTACATATATCCCCGTCCGTCCAATCAGATCTGACAATCCTGGCAAGTATGACAAGTATTGCCGAATGCTCTCTCCGGCTGCTGCCACAATGGACTCTATCTGACAGACCCTCTGTGATCTGAACACTGCCCCACTGTTAAGATATGCATTGTAGAAATCCTCATGCAGTGGCGTGTAGAACCCCTCAGCTGCTCTCTCATCCCTCCTGGGAGGAAACCAAACCTCAAACTCCACAAACCGCAGCTGCTGAACCTGCCTGGCTGTAGCGGCCCTCAAGTCGAGGTGAACCACTGGAGGCGGACCCTGTGAAGGACGTGAACCCCTGCGCCGTGTCACTGGCCTCGGTGGAACTGCAGCACTGGTACGACTCGAGCGGCGTAGCTGAGGTGCCGGCTCGGTCTCCTGACTCTCCTGAGTCTCCTGGGCTGGCTGAGGCTCTGCTGGTGGGGGCTGCTGCTGTGCTGACGGACCCTCCTCAATGGCAACCCGTCGTCCTGCCAACGTGGCAGTCCCAGCTGGACTACCATGACGACGCTCAGCCTCCTCAATCGCAGCTCTGACTGCGGGTGAAACTGGCTGATCTGCAATAACAACTCCGCTGCGGGTACCACCTCTCTCGGCACGCTCTGCGGCCTCTGCAACCGCTGCTGCTCTCGCTGTCTCGGCGTCGGGGTACTTGCCGCTTCTTGGATGTTACTTGCTTGGTTGACTTGCCCTTGGATCCGGCTGGCTGACGAGGCGGGGGCCTCCGATCATCATCGCCTGGGCCACCACCAACATTCTTGGTGCGAGCCATCTGAGCTGACAAGATGGTGAACTGCCGCTGATGAAGATCAACTGTCAATACTGCTGCTTTCGAGGCTTGGCCTCGATCCTTACTCGCGAGCTTGGCTCCGAGTTTGCTGCCAACTGCCAGACGAAACACAACGGAACCGACTCGCTGCACGATGGAATAGATGGATATACAAATAAATACAATATATCTAATAGATGCGAAATCCTAATAGAGAAAGCAATGTAGATGCGAAATTGAATCGAGTGGCTTTCTACCTGACGATCAGCAATCCGAGAATAGGTAAGATGTCACGTGGGGGATCTCGGAACCGGCTAGGGTAAGGTCAAATGCCCTGAATGCAATGGGGAACTTTGAATTAAGAATTTGATCTAGGTCACAATTGGAGATCAAATTGAGACACAAAGATTTCCATACCAATCACTGGGAGAATAGGGCAAGAACACTTGGCGAAGCCCGGCAGCCTTGGCACGATTGACCGGCGAGCTTTGGTCGAGAGGAGGCCGGCGAGGAGCTGAGCAGACGAGGTGGCGCGGGCGGTGCTCCGAGATGAGCTGGCGCAGGGCTCGGTAGCGCGCGGCTGGGCTGCAGCGGCGGCGGCTCGAGCTAGGGCACGGCTGCGCGGGCGCGAGGTGAGGCGCGAGGAGGCGGCGGCGCGGCGAGGCAGCGGCGGCGTGACTTGGTGGCCCGTGGGCTAGGGCACGACGGCGGCTTGGTGGCGCGTGGGCTAGGGCACGGCGTGGTGGCGCGCGGCTGGGCAGGCGTGGCGCGGCGAGGCTGCGGCGGCGCGTGGCTGGGGTACGGCGGCGCGGGCGCGAGGTGACGGGTTAGGTTAGGGAAGAAAACCTTGAAGGTCCGTTAATATAATCCCCCGAACCGTGACAGAGAAGGAAATCGAGATAGGAGACTTGAAGTCGCGCGAGATCCACTGACCGGACGCTCCGGTGGTAGCGACCGGACGCTACCACCCAGCGTCCGGTCGATTCCAGAGAGGTCCAAATCCTCTGGAATCGCGACCGGACGCGTCCGGTGGTTCTTGACCGGACGCAGGCAGGGTCCGGTCAGTACAACTTTGTCATCCTCCGATCGACCGGACGCTGAACCCTTCCTGACCGGACGCACAGACGCAGCGTCCGGTCACTCCTTCAACAGCAGTTCACCTCTTGTGAACTGACCGGACGCTGGACAGCAGCGTCCGGTGCAGCGTCCGGTGCACCTTTTCCAGCAATTCTTCAACATACCTTTGCGCTACCTGTTCCCAATCAAGTCCCAACTTGAATAAGATCCAAATAAACACCAATTGGGACTGATGTGAGTGACCTCTCTCAAACCCTCATATTTTTCAAAATATTTTGACTTAGGCTATAATTCTTTTTAAGAAAGTAGGCAACAAGAGGGCAAATGGGACAACACGACAAAACAACATTCATGCATATGTAATGCTTGTAAGTAAATCTAGTTGCTTGTCAAGTTTGATCCAAGGTTAAGCTTCTTCACACGCCTTTCGGCGGTTATCTTAACCATGTTAGACAAGCCCTATATGCATTGCCACAAATTAAACATGTTGTATTTTACAATAAATGCAAGGGACAACACAAGCTCAATTTTTTGTGAAGTTACTAAAATCAAGTACATTGAGCTCGTTCCGCAATCTACAAAATGTAGCTTCATCTAGCGGTTTAGTGAAGATATCCGCTAATTGATCTTCGGATCTTACACCTTCTAGTGATATATCATTTTTAGCTACATGATCTCTTAGAAAGTGATGGCGGATATCTATATGCTTGGTGCGAGAGTGTTGAACCGGATTATTTGCAAGTTTTACCGCACTTTCATTGTCGCACAAAAGAGGTACTTTCTTTAGAACTATTCCATAGTCTAGTAAAGTTTGTTTCATGTATAATATTTGTGCACAACAAGCACCCGCGGCAATGTATTCCGCTTCGGCGGTGGACAAAGCCACACTATTTTGTTTCTTGGAGGACCAAGACACAAGTGATCTACCAAGCAAATGGCACCCTCCGGATGTGCTCTTTCTATCAACTTTGCATCCGGCGTAATCCGAATCGGAATAGCCAATTAATTCAAATAAAGCTCCTTTGGGATACCAAAGGCCAGTGCTTGGTGTGTGCTTAAGATACCTAAGGATTCTTTTTACGGCAATTAAATGTGTTTCCTTAGGACTAGCTTGAAATCTAGCACACATACACACACTAAACATGATGTCGGGCCTAGATGCGGTTAAATATAACAAGCTACCAATCATAGAACGGTAGAGAGTTTGATCAACCGAGTTACCTCCCTCATCTAGGTCGAGATGTCCATTTGTAGGCATTGGAGTCTTGATTGGCTTACATTCATCCATCTTGAATCTCTTGAGAAGATCTTTTGTGTATTTCTCTTGAGAGATGAAGATGCCTTCTTTCATTTGCTTGACTTGAAAACCAAGAAAGAATGTAAGCTCACCAATCATTGACATCTCGAACTCCTTAGACATCAATTCACCAAATTCTTTGCATGAGTCTTCATTTGATGATCCAAAGATGATATCATCAACATATACTTGACAAATGAAGATATGCTCATCAAGCTTCTTGGTGAATAGTGTGGTATCGACCTTCCCAATGGTGAAGCCCTTCTCAATAAGGAAGTCCCGAAGGCGCTCATACCAAGCTCTTGGGGCTTGCTTAAGCCCATATAGTGCCTTGGACAACCTATAAACATGATTAGGATATCTAGGGTCTTCAAACCCGGGCGGTTGATCAACATAGACTAGTTCATTAATAAAGCCATTTAAGAATGCACTTTTCACATCCATTTGATATAGTTTCATTTCATGGTGTGATGCATATGCAAGAAGGATACGGATGGCTTCTAATCTTGCAACCGGTGCAAAGGTTTCTCCAAAATCTAAACCTTCAACTTGAGAGAACCCCTTTGCAACTAGTCTTGCCTTGTTCCTCACAACAACACCTTGATCATCTTGCTTGTTGCGGAACACCCACTTCGTTCCAATGACTCTTGCACCTTTTGGTCGCTCTTCAAGATTCCAAACTTCATTGCGAGTGAAGTTGTTCAACTCTTCATGCATGGCATTGATCCAATCCGGATCTTTAAGAGCATCTTCTACCTTGGTAGGCTCATAGCAAGAGACAAAAGAGTGATAAGCAATAAATGAAGTAAGTTTTTGAGATCGAGTCATCACCCCCTTTGTTGGACTCCCTATGATGAGATCTTGTGGATGATCTTGTAGGAGAGGTGTATTTCTTCTATTGACCACTTGAGGAGGAGGTTGTGGAGCATCAACGTCTTGTGCTTGTACCACCATTTGCTCATGGGAGATATGAGTATCTTCATTTTCTACTCTCCCAACTTTTTCACCATCTTGTGGTACATTTAATGAAGAGGATTGATTAATGACTTGTACATCATCTTCATCATCTTTTGGCTTGATGTCTCCCACCGGAATATTCTTCATAGCCTCCCTCAATGGTTCATCACCTACATCATCAAGATTCTCATGTGCTCCTTGGGAGCCGTTAGATTCATCAAATTCCACATCATATGTTTCTTCAACCAAGCCGGTGGCATGATTAAATACTCTATATGCTTTGGACTTCAATGAGTAACCAACAAGAAAACCTATATCACAACGCCTTTGGAACTTCCCTAGGTGTTGCCGCTTCTTGTAGATGTAGCACTTGCAACCAAACACCCTAAAGAAGGAGACGTCCGGCTTCTTCCCATTGAGCAACTCATATGGTGTCTTGACAAGGAACTTTTGAAGAAATAGGCGGTTGGATGCATAACATGCGGTGTTGATTGCTTCCGCCCATAGAGCTTCGGGAGTGTTGTACTCATCTAGCATTGTTCTTGCAAGAGTGATCAAAGTCCGGTTCTTCCTCTCAACTACACCATTTTGTTGAGGAGTATAGGTTGCGGAGACTTCATGTTTGATTCCAACTTCATCACAATAAGCTTCTATGTTTGTGTTGTCAAACTCTTTGCCATTGTCACTTCTTATCTTCTTGAGCTTCACTTCAAATTCATTTTGAGCTCTCTTGGCAAACTTCTTGAAACAAGATGCAACTTCGGATTTGTCATGAAGGAAGAACACCCATGTATATCTTGAATAGTCATCCACAATCACAAGACAATAGAGATTTCCTCCCAAACTCTTGTATGTTGTTGGTCCAAATAAATCCATGTGTAGGAGTTCTAGCACTCTTGTGGTTGACATGAAAGCTTTGGTTGGATGAGTGTTTGCAACTTGCTTGCCGGCTTGACATGCACTACAAAGCTTGTCCTTCTCAAACTTCACATCCTTCAATCCTCTTACCAAATCATTCTTCATAAGCTTCTTGAGTGAGCTCATCCCAACATGAGCAAGTCTTCTATGCCATAGCCACCCAAGTGTTGTTTTGGTGAATAGGCAAGTCTTCAAGTTTGCATCTTCGGAGGTGAAGTCAACTAGATATAAGTTGTTGTATCTAAATCCATTGAATATCACTTGATTGTCATCTACTTTGGATACAACAACCTCCTTTTCGGTGAATAAGCATTGAAAGCCAAGATCACACAATTGCCCAACGGATAGCAAGTTGAAACTCAATGAAGCAACATAGAGTACATTGGAAATGGAATGATCATTTGATATTGCCACTTTGCCCAATCCTTTAACCTTGCCCTTTGAATTATCTCCAAATGTTATTTTCTCTTGTCCATCTACCTCTTCATCTAGTGAGGTGAACATACGAGGATCACCGGTCATATGTTGAGTGCAACCACTATCAATAACCCAATGACTTCCACCGGTCTTGTAGTTCACCTACACACAAGAGATTCAAGCTTTAGGGATCCAAGCTTGTTGAGGACCCTTCACCTTCTCAACAAGTGACTTAGCCACCCAAATTTTCTTAGGCCTACTCTTGTTGGGGGGACCTAAGAACATGACTTTCATCTTTCCACTCGAATCTTTTCTAAGCATGTAGTGAGCATTGAAAGCAAAGGGTCTAGCATGCTTGGGCAAGGGTTGTGGTGGTGGAGTTTGACACTCATGAGCAAAGTGGCCTTCTTGTCCACACTCAAAACATCTCTTTGGCTTTGGCTTTGGCTTTGATTGTTGGTGTTGAGCTTGAGCCTTCTTCTTCTCTACACTTGCCATATATCCAATGCCACTTCTATCCATCTTCATGACGGTATTCATGAGTAGCTCACTTTGGAGATGCTTGCCTCTAGCAAACTTGCTCAATCCCACCTTGAGATGCTCTTTCTCCATCTTGAGCTTCTTATTCTCTTCTTTGAGAATATCATTGTTCTTCTCCTCCTTGAGTTTCTTGATTTCTTCTTTTAGCTTCTCATTCTCAAGGATCACCTCTTTGTCATGATCAAGAGTTTCTAGCACAATGGTGTTGTGACTTTTCATCTCTTCAAGATCTTTCATGAGCTTTTCATTGTCACTCTTGAGCTTGACAAACTCATCATAGTCATTGCACTCAACCACTTGCTTGCCCTTGCTACTAGATCCATGCTCAATGCTTTCATCAATTAAATCGTCACATGAGGTAGCTATATCAATCTTAACAACATGGTTAGTAGCATCATGTGGCTCATTTGGTAAGAATTCTTGTGCAATAATAAGGGTATCATAATTGATCTTTAGAGTTGTATATTCATCTTTTAGCTTATGGTGACTAGTGACAAGCTCATTGTGCACCCACTCAAGTTTTTCATTTTTATCTTTAAGCTCTTTCTTAGAAGATTTGAGCTCCTTGAGTTTGGATGATATAGAATCATTTGTTTCTTTGAGCTCATCATTAGCCTTTTCTAATGTATCACACCTAGCTAAGAGTGAATCATTTTTAGCATCAAGTTTTTCATTTGTAGCTCTACTCTTTCTAATGATCTTTGTATATTTTCTTAGTATTTTGACAAGATCATCATATGTAGGTGAGTCATCATCATCGCTATCACTATCATCATCACTAGCATGTTCATCATCACTACTAGTTACCTTGCGTTCACCTTTGGCCATAAGGCATAGGTGTGTAGAGGATGATGGCGATGGTGGTGGTGAAGATGCAAGATCAATAGCAATGCCGGCCACCTTTTCATCGTCACTCTCATCATCAGATGATCCACTTGATGAATCAATGTCCGTGAGCCAATCACCGACAATGTAGGCCTTGCCACTCTTCTTCTTCTTGTAGAAGTCCCTCTTTTTGCCATCTCTCTTCTTGTATGACTTGTTCTTCTTCTTTTCATCTTCATCACTTGAATCATCTTTCTTGCCCTTGTTCTTGAACTTGTCTTTCTTGGGCTTTGTGCATTGATGAGCTAGATGGCCAAGTTCGCCACAATTGTAGCAATCCATCTCGGAGATTGGCTTTCTTCTTGAGCTTGTGAAGAACTTCTTCTTCTTGCCATCAAACTTGATGCCACTCTTATTTAGCCTTTTTAGCATCTTGGTGGTCTTCTTCACCATGAGGGCAAGACTTTCTTCATCATCTTCATCACTTGAGCTCTCATACTCAAGTTTTGCTTTGCCCTTGTCTTGGCTAGCTTTGAATGCTAAGTCCTTCTCTTTCTTCTTTGTAGAGGATGAGCCGTCTTGTGGTGTGATGTGCATGTACATCTCATGAGCATTGATCTTTCCCAAGATTTGTGTCGGTGTAGCGGCGGAAAGATCACCTTGATGTAGCACGGTCACAATGTGCCCATATTTGTCAATGGGGAGGACACTCAAGATTCTTCTCACAACGTCGGATGGTGACATTTGAGTAAGTCCAAGCCCATTGACTTCCTCTACAAGAACATTTAGTCGAGAATACATCTCATTAGCACTTTCTTTGGGAAACATCTCAAAAGAATTTAGCTTTTTAATCACAAGATGATAGCGTTCCTCACGCTCACTCTTGGTTCCCTCATGGAGCGCACAAACGTCCGACCATAGTGCATGGGCGTCTTTGTGGTTCCTTACACGATTGAACACCTCTTTGCAAAGGCCTCTAAAAATGGTGTTGCGAGCCTTTGCATTCCATTTTTCATAATTTACTTCATCGCCTTGAAGTTGGACGGCATTCCTAGGTGCGGGGAACCCTTGGGAGGCGGCTCTAAGAATTCCAACATCTAGAGCTTCTAAGTATGCCTCCATGCGGATTTTCCAATATGGAAAATCATCTCCCTCAAAGATAGGAGGAGGACCATCCCCGTGAGACATCTTGCTCTAAGCGATTAAGCTTAAAAACGTGAGCACGAGGCTTTGATACCAATTGAAAGGATCAAGATGCCCAAGAGGGGGGGTGAATTGGGCTAATTCGAAATTCTCTTGCAATAAACAAATCCTACGGATAGCCCAATTAACCCCTTGTGCCTAGAAAAGTGTTTCTATCAACCTAATGCACAACGAACTCACAACCTATTTTTCAACCTTACTCTAGCAAGCAATTCTATGGATGTAAAACAAGTATTGAATTGCTCAAAGTAAATACTCAAAGTAAGTGCTCAAAGTAAATAGGGAGAGAAAGGAACGCGGCGAAGTTTTGCCGAGGTATCGAAGAGTCGCCACTCTCCACTAGTCCTCGTTGGAGCACCCGCGCAAGGGTGTAGCTCCCCCTTGATCCGCGCAAGGATCAAGTGCTCTTTACGGGTTGATTCTTCGACACTCCGTCGCGGCGAATCACCCAAAGCCGCTCACAACTTTGAGTCGGGTCACCCACAAGCTCCGCCGGGTGAACACCAAACTCCCAATCACCACCAAGCCGTCTAGGTGATGGCGATCACCAAGAGTAACAAGCACGAACTCTCACTTGACCATGCGAAGCCTAATGAGACGATGGATGCACACTTTGCTACTCTTGATTTGCTAGTGAGTCTACTCTCTTGGATTCTCAAATCACAAACACCTCACTAGGACCTTGCTCTTCTTGGCACTCACAAACGTGTTTCTCAGCTGTTGGAATGAGCAAAAGTTACTCCACTCACGAGTGGAGCTTCTATTTATAAGGCAGCCTGAAAAACTATCCGTTATGAGCTTCTGCGGGATGACCGGACGCTCCGGTCGTGATGACCGGACGCTCCGGTCAGTTCTACCCGCGAACCAGTATTTAAAGAGTCGACCGGACGCTGGCAGGGTCCGGTCAGCACTGACCGGACGCGTCCGGTCGCATAAAACCCTTACTGGAACCTTACTGGACTCGACCGGACGCTGAACGCTCAGGGTCCGGTCGCACTGACCGGACGCGTCCGGTCACACTTTTCCAAGTCTGGACCCTTACTGGAGTCGACCGGACGCTAGCTCTCAGCGTCCGGTCACACGACTCTCCAGCGTCCGGTCACAACAGACTTAACCACCTCAGTCAAACGAACTGACCGGACCCTGCGGCCAGCGTCCGGTCGCACCGGAGCCAGCGTCCGGTCAGTGTTTGACCCTCCATTCACTTCCAACTTTCGAACATATGTGAATGAAGTTTGCTCCAAAGGATCTTAGGCATTCATAGGAGCTACCTAGAGCTAGTTTTAACAAGTGTGCACCACACCTAACTCACTAGACTCAACTAGGTCAAGCTACTCGTTCATACCCCCCTTCATAGTACGGCCAAAGGAAAAACAAAGTCCTAAACTACTCTAAGTGTCTCTCCAACTCCAATCGACACTTAGAACTAGTTATCCTTAACCTTGTCGTTCATCCTTTGAAAACCGAAACGATTTCCATCGTAGGGGAATGACAACCTCGATTGCCCAATCGATCTTCGTTACCATGACCTAACTTAATTGCCTCTGCAAAACACACGTTAGTCATAGTAATCTTGTATTGTCATTAATCACCGAAATCCAACTACGGGCCTAGATGCTTTCAACAGGTTTACATTCGCTGCCACAATTGTTGTTGTTCTTGCCGACTGACAACACCTCCTGCAAGTGTGGTAAGAACAAGTAAGAACTTGGTTAAGCAAGTTTGAGAGGAATGGAATCAGCCATTACTTAGTTTTTCTTTGTTATTCGAGCACCTTCTTGTGTTATTGCTGTTGTTCACTAACCATGTTAGGAAATGGTGAGGGGAACATGCACACTCACCACGCACAAGGGGCATCATACATGACTTCGAGCGCCATATGAGGTTACGCGCTAAAGGCCTCGAAGAGGACGTTCGTGTTACCAATAAGCGCCTTGGGCAATTAGAGGCAACTCAAATTGGCACCAACCAAAGGCTTGCTGCGATGGAGGTTTCCATTGGAGAAGTGAACACTTCTCTTGTTGCTATTTTGGCCAGACTTGAGAGAATGCAAGACGGAGGACGTAACCGTGCACATCAACACCACCACAATGATGGTAGTATGGGTAGTGTTTCAGCTGAGAATGATGATGTCTATGCAGGAGACACTGAGCATGATGATGAGGTGGATGCTCAACCCCGTCGTCAACTGCACCGTAATCACCATGGAATGGGTGCTAGGCCACCACGCCGAGAGGTACGTGACAATGATGATTCTTTGGGTAAAATTAAGTTCACCATGCCATCTTTTGATGGGAAATATGATCCTGATGCATACCTTACATGGGAACTAGCTACTGATAAGAAGTTTGCTTGTCATGATTTCCCTAGAAATAAACGAGTTAGGGCTGCAACTAGTGAGTTTACTGATTTTGCTTCTATTTGGTGGAGTGAGTATTGCCACACTAATCCAAACAATACTCCTTAGACCTAGGATGCTTTGAAAAGGGTCATGAGAGCAAGATTTATTCCTTCATATCATGCACGTGATTTGTTACATAAGTTGCAGCAATTTAGGCAAGGGAATAAATCTGTAGAGGGATATTATCAGGAATTGCAAACTAGTATGCTTCGTTGTGGTTTGGTTGAAACCGAGGATGCGGCAATGGCTAGATTTGTAGGTGGTTTGAACTGAGAAATTCAGGACATTTTAGCTTATAAGGAATATAATTCAATTGATTGTTTATTTCATCTTGCTTGTAAGGCTGAACGGGAAGTACAGGGACGTTGAGCTAGCACGAGGACTAACTTTTCTGCAGGTTGTGCTAACTCTTGGACACCAAAACCTACTAATGCACCATCGACACGAGTAGTTGCTCCATCTCCTTCAAACAACAAACAACGCCCTTCTCCATCAAATTCATCAGTGTGCCCGGCTGAACCAACAAATGGAACAACAGCTCCAACAGCCAAGAGTTCTTCCATTGCTTCTACGGGAAGAACAAGAGATATTTAGTGCTTGCAATGCAAGGGTTATGGACATGTGAGATGGGACTGCCCAAGCAAGCGTGTTTTGATCGTGCAACATGATGGTGAATATTCCTCAGCTAGTGATTTGGATGACGAAACATTTGCTTTGCTTGCCGCTGACCATGCAGGTGGAGATGAGAATCTAGTTGAAGAACACATTGGAGCTGAACATGCAGATCGTTATGAGTGCCTCATTGTGCAACGAGTGTTGAGTGCACAAATGAAGAAGGCTGAACAGAATCAGCGCCACACCTTGTTCCAAACAAAGTGTGTGGTATAGGAGCGTTCATGTCGTGTGATCATTGATGGAGGGAGCTGCAACAACTTGGCAAGCTTAGAGATGGTGGAGAAGCTGGCTTTGGATACCCTACCGCACCCCCAACCTTACAACATTCAGTGGTTCAACAACAGCGATAATGTAAAGGTAGCACGGTTGGTACGAGTCAATTTTGCAATCGGCTCTTATCATGATTCCATTGACTGCGATGTTGTACCTATGCAAGCATGTTCTATGTTGTTAGGTAGACCATGGCAGTTTAATATAGACTCTATGCATCATGGTAGAACCAATCAATATTCTTTTGTGCATAATGGAAAGAAGCTTGTGTTACATCCTATGTCTCTTTAGGATATTATGAAAGATGAAATTGCTAGAGCTAGAAAGTTGAACACTAAGGAGCATGTTAAGAGTGAAAATTAGATTGTGGCTAAGGAACTTGAGCAACATAAAAAGAGAAACACTAAATCTGTTCATGATAAGAAAAATGAGATTAAGTTGAAGGGTTCCTGTTTTCTTGCTACCAAATCTGATCTGGAAGAGATTGATACTTGCACTACTATTGCTATGCTTTGGTTTGCAAAGAAACTTTGTTTTCACTTGAGGATACTCCTATTTCTTTGCCTCCTACTATCACTAACCTTTTACAGAAGTACGCCGATGTTTTCCCAAAGGTGGTACCACCGGGACTGCCACCAATTTAGGGAATTGAGCACTAGATTGACCTCATTCCTAGGGCCTCCTTGCCAAATCGTGCTCCTTATAGGACCAACCTGGAGGAAACTAAAGAGATACAGCACCAAGTGCAAGAATTGCTTGACAAAGGTTATGTGCGTGAGTCTCTTAGCCCTTGCACTGTTCCCATACTTTTAGTTCCTAAGAAAGATGGATCCTGGCGCAAGTGTGTGGATTGTAGAGCGATTAATAATATCACAATTAGATATCGTCATCTGATTCCTAGACTAGATGATATGCTTGATGAATTGAGCGGCTCAATTGTGTTCTCTAAAATTGATTTGCGTAGTGGTTACCACCAGATTCACATGAAGTTAGGAGATGAATGAAAAACAGCATTTAAAACCAAGTTTGGTCTATATGAGTGGTTAGTCATGCCTTTTGGCCTCACTAATGCACCCAGCACTTTCATGAGATCAATGAATGAAGTTTTACGTGCTTTCATTGGCAGATTTGTGGTGGTATACTTTGATGACATTCTGATATATAGCAAAACTTTGGAGGAACATCTTGATCATTTACGTGTTGTTTTTTATGCTTTACGTAATGCTCAATTATTTGGTAATCTTGAGAAGTGCATGTTTTGCACAGATCGAGTCTCTTTCCTTGGCTATGTTGTAACCCCGCAGGGTATTGAAGTTGATCAAGCCAAGGTCGAGGCAATTCATAGCTGGCCAGTTCCCACTACAATCACACAAATAAGAAGTTTTCTAGGACTTGCTGGGTTCTATCACCGCTTTGTGAGGGACTTTAGCACCATTGCATCCCTGCTATATGAGCTCACCAAGAAGGGTGTGGCATTCACTTGGGCTACAGCACTCAAGAATGCATTTGACACGCTAAAAGATACGTTAACACATGCACCTTTACTCCAACTTCCTGATTTCAATAAAACCTTTGAGCTTGAATGTGATGCTAGTGGAATTGAGTTGGGTGGTGTGCTGTTACAAGAGGGAAAACCTATGGTGTATTTCAGTGAAAAGTTGAGTGGCCCTAGTTTGAACTATTCTACTTATGATAAGGAATTGCTTGCTCTAGTTCAAACTTTGAAAACATGGCAGCATTATTTATTGTCCAAAGAGTTTGTCATGCATTCTGATCATGAATCTTTGAAACACATTCGTAGTCAAGCAAAACTAAACCATAGACATGCCAAGTGGGTTGAATTCATCGAGTCCTTTCCTTATGTCATCAAACACAAAAAGGGAAAGGAAAATATAATTGTTGATGCTTTGTCTAGACGTTACACCATGCTTTCACAACTTGACTTTAAAATCTTTGGTTTGGAAACTATTAAGGAACAATATGCACATGACAATGATTTCAAAGATGTATTGCTAAATTGCCAAGAGGAGAAAACATGGAACAGATTCGTCCTCACCGACGGGTTTATCTTTAGAGCTAACAAGCTATGCATTCCAGCTAGCTCTGTGCGTTTGTTATTGTTGCAGGAAGTGCATGGAGGAGGGCTGATGGGACATTTGGTGTGAAGAAAAACGGAGGACATCCTTGCTGATCATTTCTTTTGGCCCAAGATGAGGAGAGACGTGGAAAGGTTCATTGCTCACTGCACAACATGCCAAAAAGCTAAGTCATGCCTTAATCCTCATGGTTTGTATATGCCTCTACCTGTTCCTAGTGCGTCTTGGG